>NW_011494958.1:1608255-1615565 GCF_000754665.1 Bison bison bison | reverse complement strand
AAGCCCATTACACATCCGCCCTATAGGAATGCAATTTTATCTTTGGAAGATGGTGCCAAACCTTAAAATAATTACTCTTAGAGAAAATAAGTCTTTGTTGATAAGTCCTTGTCAAGAGTCATAAAATGTTAGTAGGCCTTCTGGCCAGAAGATGATGTAAATCACCTAAACCATTTGTATACGATAAATTTGCAGGAAAGAAACCTTGGTTTTTGATAAGAATCAAAGACTGCTGACTTTGCATCCCCTATTATCCTCTATGTGTAACTTAGGGTATAAAAGCCCCTGTTGAAAATAAAGCTATGGGCCTTGTTCACCAGCGCTTGGTCTCCCCATGTCATTCTTCCCTTTAACTTCCAGCTGAGTCTCCATCTGGAGCGCGGAACCCACCACGCTTACTAATTATGCCTGGGCTTCTAAGACCCACTCGAGAAGGTGTCTAGGGTGAGGCACCTTCCGCTATTCGAGAGGGCGCCTGCGGCCTACGTAAGTGGTGCAAACTTCTTGTCTTGAAGTTTTATTGGTCTCCCGCGTAAACCAAGCTACTCAGCTTCTTTTCTCCACTGAATTTTCCTACTGAGCTATCCTCATTCTATTGTTCTCTATATCTCTAATTAGCATATAAATAGTCGCCTAGGCCGTCTCTCCTTCGAATACCCTGGATCAGCTGGGGCTGGTCCCCAGCATATGACCTGGGAGAATTTATCGAGGGTCTTCTTTCAAAAAGCAAAGGAAGGACACATGACCTCCTGAAAGTCAATGGTACTTCTCACAATGAACAGAAGGTGGCGATATTTACTCTATCATCCAAAGAGTACTTTCTCAAGGTTTGCACACATTTTACAGAACCTCTCACGATAATGGGGCACAAGCTGACCCCTCAAAGCAGGAAACACAGCTTTATAATTAATAAAAAGTCAGACGCTATCTTGGACCTATATGCATATTCATTCAGAGAGAGTATCTCTTATATTACCAAAAAAAAAAAAAGTTTAATTTGGTGCCCTGTCCTTTAGGGTGAGAATTCCATTTCACAACCAAAGAAGAAGCTATTCATTTCAGCTCCTAAAACTTTTCAAATCATGGGAAAACCCCTCAAAATGTCACATCCTCTATGTTTCTAATTATATAATGTCCTTGAAAAAAATTTATAGACGTGGAGAACCGATGCATGGTTATTTGTGATGTAATTGTTCTGTGGAAGAAAAACTAAGGTCAACCTAGACAGCATATTAAAAAGCAGAGACATTACTTTGCTGACAAAGATCCATCTAGTCAAAGCTATGGTTTTTCCAGTAGTCATGCATGAGTGTGGGAACTGGAATATAAAGAAAGCTGAGTGCCAAAGAATTGATGCTTTTGAACTCTGGTGTTGGAAAAGACTCTTGAGAGTCCCTTGGACTGAAAGGAGATCAAGCCAGTCAATCCCAAACGAAATCAGTCCTGAATATTCATTGGAAGGACTGATGCTGAAGCTGAAGCTCCATTACTTTGGCCACCTGATGGGAATAACTGACTCATGTGAAAAGACCCTGATGCTGGGAAAGATTGAAGGCAGAAGGGGACAACAAAGGATGAAATGGTTGGATGGCATCACCAACTCTTTGGACATGAGTTTGAGCAAGCTCTGGGAGTTGGTGATGGACAGGGAAGCCTGGCGGGCTTCCAGTCCAGCGGTGGCAGCGAGAGAGGAAGCTGGGAAGTTTTAGGGTTCTCGACACACAAGCTGGGCTTCCCTGGTGGCTCAGATGGTAAAGAATATGCCTGCAATGCAGGAGACCCAGGTTCGATCCCTGGGTTGGGAAGATCCCCTGGAGGAGGGAATGGCAACTCATTCAGTATTCTTGCCTGGAGAATTCCATGGACAGAGGAGCCAGGATTCCTGGACACAGGGCTACAGTCCATGGGTTTGCAAAGAGCTGATATGACTGAGCAACTAACACACACACACCAGCTAATAGATGAAGAAATTCTGACTTCATTCATGTCAGCAGAGGGCTACTGAAAGCCTCTGAGCAGGCTTAATTGAAAAATTATGGAGATTTAGTATCCATGTCAGAGAAGATCCACTGGAGTGTGCAGAGGATGTGAGCTCCACAAGGGAGCTGACTCGTCTCATTTATGGCCTATGCCTATTTATGGCCTAGAACCCTGCGCCTCGGGCTGGCACACAGCAGGCACTCTGTGAAGATTTACTGAAGGGCTGACCGACCAAAGAAATGACTGAGTGAGGCTGAGAGGTGAACAGCCCAAGAATGTTTAAAAAAAAAAAAAGAATCAGATTCCTTCCCTCCAATCTTAAATCACCAAACACATCAAAACCATGGAAACTCAGTCAACGATGATGATCTTCCTATCAAGTTAAAGGTCAGCTTGGTGGTCACCATCTCGGGCTTGAAGTCTAATGTTACAGCCGAGCACATGCTGTACCTGAATGACAGGACCTGATCTGATGGATGGAAAATGAGCACTGAAGGTGCCCCTGGCAGGAGGCCCGGACCACACTCTAGCCTGCGGCATCAGTTAATGGTCCGTCTATCTTCATCTATGTCCAGTGCCATGAAGAATCTGAACTTGTTGGTACAACCAGAAAAGAAGAGATGATTTTATTTCTTGCAACTATGGTCTACAACTCTGCTAATCAAAATCCTTCTTCCCTATCCCCAAGGGAAAAATTAATAGCTTTACAATCACTGTTCAGCTCAATTTACAATCCCAACCCCATATACTATGCAAAATTATCTCTTTCCCTCCTTATAGGCGATTTGGACTGGTAAGGGGTTCTTTCTCCTTTTTGTCTTTCTTTTGGCTCTGTCTTTATACTGGGGATGGGGGAGGTAGAAAGTCAAAGTGTTAGTTGCTCAGTCATGTCAGACTCTGCAGCCCCACAGACTGTAGCTGGCCAGGCTCCTCTGTCCACGGGATTCTCCAGGCAAGAATACTGGAGTGGGTTGCCATGCCCTCCTCGAGGGGATCTTCCCAACCCAGCGATCAAACCTGCATCTCCTGCATTGTGGGTAGATCCTTTACCATCTGAACTACCAGGGAGTGGGATGACAGAGAGGGTTAGGGAAAAAAAAGGTAAATATCTAAAGCTGGAGAAGACTGCTGTTTTATCTCTGCTAGTAATCACTGCTTTTCTGGTTAACACCTGACCTGAACATCTCCGACATAAGTGTCTAAATCCCAGGGCGGGTCTCCGGGCTCTTGGCAGGGGTGGAATGCACAGACCTTGCTCACGTGGAGACCCACCTTGGCTTGAGCCTATTCCAGGGCCCCAGCTTCGCTCCCCAATATGTACTCCACAGTGCCCGCAGCCAGGAACCTCCAAGGGCGGGGGGACTGGACCCCAGCAGGCTGGCTTGTGTACAACTTCCCTTCTCAGCATCCACAGGACCCGCAGCCCACCCTCCATCCTCGTCCTGCCAAAGAGAGGCAAGGAGATGCCCCACCACCCCAAACGCCGTAGCTGCCCCCGCTGCCCTGCTCAGTGACTCACCCTCCACAGACGTGGCTTCCTCGCGGCCCCTCTGTCATGCACCCCGATCTTTCCCACAGATCGCCCCATATACACCCCTCACAGGGTGGAAGCCACCTCATTATTGATTCCAGAGAGACACAACTTTCACGTGACCTCCTGTACTCAGCCTAAGGAAGCGTTCACAAGGTGACATCACAGGCCAGCGAGCCACAGCGCTGCCCTTGGAGAAGCAGCCCGGACCAGGGACTGGGTGTTAGCCGAGCCGGTGCCCGGCCTGCCCTGCCTCTTGGCTCCACTGCCCTCCCAGGTGCCCACGTTGGGCCCCGGCTGAGCGCATATGAGCCAGCCGCTGGGTCTGCAGCTCTGAGTTCCCCGCCTCACTGCAACTGTGTACAGAGAGGATGACTCCCCCCACCCCTCGGAGCCTGTCCAGAGGCTCCCCTGGAGATCAAGATAAGCCTAGATGTGAACCCGGGCTCCGCCCTGAGTGGTTTGACCTTGGGCAAATGCCTGAACCTCTCTGGACCTGAGACCGTATCCATAAAAAGAAAAAAAATGCTCCTCATTTGAAGGAGTATTTTAAGAGTCAAATGGAAAAGTGCCTGGCATTTTCACAAGCTCGACAAAATCCTAGAACAAAGTAAAGTCATGAGCAAGGTTGAGATGAAAGGAATTTGATCTCATTTTATAATTCAGCAACTATTGGGACTTCCCTGGTGGTCTAGTGGTTATGACTCTGCACTTTCAATGCAGGGGACTTGGGTTCAATCCCTGGTCGGGGAATTCAAATCCCACATGCTGCGTGGTGTGGCCAAAAGACAAAAAAATAACAATAAATAAAATAAAATTCAACAACTATGGCATCAATATGACCTCCTGTCTTCTTAATGCACTAAATTCTCACAGTAACACATGACCTTGGGGGGTTGGTTTTTTCTTAATAGATATTAAGTTGAGCTAAGGTCCTCATGGCCTTTGCCTCCCTAGATTCTAATACCAACGAGCAATTCAGGCAGCATCTGAGGTGAGTCCCACTCCAAGGACAAGAACGACTTCTGACCTTTCTCTATTTCATTTAAATCTGCAAGCGAACCTAGCTAGGGCCCATTTGCCATGCCCACCGCCCACAGCAAACATGGAGCCGGTCTCCTGGCTACCGAGAAACAAAAATCAACAGACATGATCCTTAAAAGAACGAACGCTCTAAGCAAACAGTTTAAAACTCCCGTGAAGGTGTGTGTGTGCCCGGGCAAATAGGAAGACAGCACGACCAATTTTCTTTAATGGATCCGCCTCCAACTTCTTATCGCCGAGAGCAAACACACGAAGTGCTAAATATACCCTTCAAATCAAATCCTTTGGATTAATTTCTTTTAAATCTGGACTGCGTCTGGCTCAACAGCTGCCACATTGCCCAGAAGGTTTACATAACATAGTACACACTTGGACCGTTGGCCCTTAAATCAGCAGGCCAATCTGTTTGCCTCTATTTAAACCTGCGAAAACGGGATCAGAGAAGAGCAACCTAATTCACTTTAAAGCCCCTGTCTCTCCATCCCTTTATTATTATTGCTATTATTTGGCCAAATGGTATGCGGGATCTTAGTTCATCAGAGTGAAAGTTGCTCAATCGTGTCTGACTCTTTGCCAACCCCATGGATTGTAGCACACCAGGCTCCTCCTCAGTCCATGGAATTCTCCAGGCAAGAATACTAGAGAGGGTAGCCATTGCCTTCTCCAGGGGATCTTCTCAACCAGGGATCAAGCCCATGTCCCTGCAATGGAAGCGCAGAGTCCTAACCAGTGACTGCAAGGGAAGTCCCTGCCCTCTTCTTATTTTGTCTTTAGCCTGTGTCTCTAAGACAGGCATTTGTGCAGTCGTCTCTGACTTCAGAAACTCAGAGCAGCTCCACTAACCTGACACAAGAGGCAGAATGAAGACGAGGGAAAGTCAAGGTGAGAAGGACGATGAAGCAGAGAGAAAAACACACATTGAAAGAGAGCTGCTGTAAAAGATAGAGATTTTCCAGCATCTTTCAAGTAAAAATCCTCAAGCAGAGAAGCTATTTCTCCCCCAGTCCAAAGCCTCTTCCCTGTTGTGCTTTGAGGACTTTCCTAAAAGGAAGGGAATCCTTTACCTGTCATCTACCAGAATGTGACCCGGCTGGAATCTGGTGTGTCCTTGATCTGCGTGGTTGGTCTACTCTACTGGTGTCTAAGAGGACCTCTTCCTCACCGCCCCACCCTGCCCCCCACGGCTGCCCCACAGCCCCCGCCTGTTCTGAGGTCAGTGATGGAAGACATCTAACTACATGATTGAGACCGTGCATCACAATATTTGGCGACATGGGGCTCAGAGAAGCAGCAAAATTGCCAGGGTCTGGGTCAGCCACACAATGGGTAGTATGCAGTTTCCGTGATTCCTCTTATCAGACACGAGTACAGACCCATGTCTGCAATTACCCACTCCATGGGAACTGATGTTTAACATTTTGAAGGCCTTATGTTCTTTCAACCTTTTTATGATTAAAATTTTTTTTCACACTATAATTTATAAAAGAAAAGTTTGTCAAAATCTTCCTCTCACCCCACAGGGGGAAAAAAAAACACCAAAAACCACTGTTAACAGTTTAATATATATACCCTTAAACTTTTTTCAGTGCATAGAATAATGTATAATTTTAATAATATAATTACTATTACATACATGGGATCACATTATAGATTTCTGTAGCTCACTCTTGCTGTTTCACAGTACATCTCAGACACTGTTCTGCACCCACATGGAGAAAGAACATGTACCCTTCTCTCTCATCACTTACAGATCCAGGTATATTTTATTCATAACTGGCAAGAAATTCCAATGCCAAATGTGTTGAATTAATGGCCATATCTCTCTGTCACCTAATTTTATCCTATATATTCCATGCTCATCTTCTTCTTGGAATTCTTACTAGGTGGGTGCTTATCCTTCCAGATCTTTCTGTTTTAACTGACATTTTTACCTACCTATAGTTCGCTGTTTTCCATAGACACAGTAATATACATATTAATTTGTAACTTCTTTTTTTTTTAAACTTAACATTCCATTTTGGAAATCGTTCCTTGTCATAGACATAGTGGAATTAACTACCAGCTGAATTTGCAAGGGAAGAGGTGAACATCCCACAAACTCTGAACTGCGCGGATTCCACAGTGAATTTCATACTGTTAGAGAAGAAAAGGTCCTTTTGTGAACAAACCAAAGAACAATCTGGCGTGTTCAGGAGAGCGACCTCCAGCATCACACCACACTTTTGTCGTGTGCACTATGTACCGAGCACGAGGCTCGGAGCCGGGAAAGATCCAAAGTCCCTGCCGTTGTCAACCCCCCAGGGCTCAGGGCCCCGGGAAGCAGGCGGGCAGGGCAGCCACTGTGCAGAGGGAAACAGCCCCTCTGCAGACGGCGCTCCCTGAGCGGGCGAGGCCTCATCTCTCTGCAAAGACTGCAAAGACATGCATCGGCGTGGCGACACTCACCTTGGGCCGAGTGTCCACAACATAAAGGAAGTCGCTTCCCGGGTTGGCCTTCCTGATGGCCTGCAGCATCTGCTCATCCTCCAGGCAGCGGGCACTGAAGCCAGACAGGGGCTGGCTGCTCCGGCAGATGGAGGCCTGTGGGGAGAGGCCACGGCAGCACAGCCGCATCAAGCAGTGGATCAACTGCACCCCCCCGCAAGACCCTCAGGACCGCCACCACAACAAAGGCCACTCAACCCCACTCCCCACTTTACTTACGCCCCTGGCTTGTGAAAGTATCAGTGCTTTCAAGAAATCAAAGTTGGCATCT
>NW_011494958.1:1582920-1608155 GCF_000754665.1 Bison bison bison | reverse complement strand
AGGATGCATAAGCATGGGCTTCCCAAGTGGTGCTAGTGGTAAAAAAAAAAAAAAAAACTGCCTGTCAATGCAGGAGACATAAGAGACCTGGGTTTGATCCCTGGGTCAGGAAGATTCCCTGGAGAAGGAAATGGCAACCCACTCCAGTATTCTTGCCTGGAAAATTCCACAGACAGAGGAGCCTGGCGGGCTACCGTCCATAAGGTCACAGAGAGTTGGACACGACTGAGCATGCACGCGTGCAAGGTTGTTTAGGTAGGATCCAAATGATGAAATTGTAAAACCATCTAAATAAATAGTCTACTCTGCTTGACACCACTTCATCTTCCTGCAAAAGTAGAAATATAAAGTAACTCTTCTCCTACTTCTTTAGTGTTTTCCATCATTTACTAGCTCACTTAGAAACATCACAAAACCCTCAAACTGGTTCTCATCCTAAATGGGGGAATGTTTATGGTGACAGATCCAAGGCTGCTGCCAGTGTCTAAGGACAGGAGGCTCAGACCTCGGCTGACGCAGGTGGGTTAGAAGCAAGGGCTTCCTTGGGAACTGACCTGTGTGCTGTTCTGTGATTTCCCTGTTCTGTGATTCCAACAGAGTACCCTGAACTGTGGCTCAGGGCTTCCCAGGTAGCTCAGCTAGTAAAGAATCTGCCTCCAATGTGAGAGACGTGGGTTCAATCCCTGGGTAGGGAAGATCCCCTGGAGAAGGGAAAGGCTACCCACTCTAGTATTCTGGCCTGGAGAATTCCATGGACTGTATAGTCCATGGGGTTGCAAAGAGTTGGACACCGCTGAGCGACTTTCACTTTTCACCCTGAACTGTGGGACAGTGTACACAATAACATAAACATCCCTCTGAGTTATTAGTGGGTGAGTATGGCCACAACCTCGCAGCTGTGAAACTTATACTTTTGTGGCAAAGTGTTTCCTATGAATTTAGATTTTATTTTAACACTTAGATTGAAGTCAAATTGCCAAATACAATCTAGGAATGACTCTTTCGAAGAATCTGCACTGAGCCTAGGTACCCACGTGTACGAGGGCAGAGGTGCTCCCTGGCTCAGGGAAGGGGGCAGTGCTTAGGAGGGAAACCTCCCCTGGAAAGAGCCACGGCACAGCCCGTTCTGGCGCCCGCATGCCGGACTCCATCCTGGAAGGCACCCCGGCTCTGAGTCCAAGTGCAGCTTAACTGTCCTTCAGGCTCATCCCAGGGCTACTCAGCCAGGCTTGGGTTTCTCCAGAGAAAGGTGAGCTCTGAGGCTCCTCGCTGGAGAAGGCAGGATATTTCTTACTAACTACATAATCCTCAGGTGGCGCTAGTGGTAAAGAACCCGCCTGCCAATTCAGGAGACAAAAGAGACATGGGTTCGATTCCTGGGTTGGGAAGATCCCCTGGAGAAGGGCATGGCAACCCACTCCTGTATTCTGGCCTGGAGAATCCCATGGACAGAGGAGCCTGGTGTGCTACATGGGTTGCAAAGGGTCCTATACGACTGAGGCAACTCAGCATGTGAGTGGGCACGTACACACACACACACACACACACACACACACACACACACACGATCCTCCAGCTGAGACCCTGCTGGCAGGATGGAGAATTGCAGACATTTCTAACAATTGCTAACAGCACCTGTCTGAGGATTCCAGCACATTCTCTGACACAGCGGGAATTACTGAGGGGCTCCAGGAACCCTGGGCCTGCAGCCAGAATTCAGGAGCATGGTGCCTGCAGAGTGGGAAGCAAGGCAAAGGGCTGCTGAATTTTTGAGTTGCTGGCAACAGATGTCCAACCAGAGTGGAGGAGGAAGGGCCCGGGGCGTCTGACCACAGATGGGCGGCCAGCCAGCAAGAGGAGAGCCAGGAGCTAGATGCGTGATGGCAGGGACCAGGGAGCGGGGCTCGGGGACCGCAGGCGAGCTGCATCCTGAGCAGAAGGCAAATCGCCACGGATGGCTTTCATGGGGCTGCACACGGGCTCCCGTGTCTCCTGATGTTTAGAGGGGTCAGGTCAGCCACCCCCTCTGACCGAGCAGAGAACAGTTCTGAGCTGCTTAATCTGGGCTAAAGAAATGCTAATTAAGGACCCCTACCATCAGGCAGCTTCTCAGCTCCTATCGGAAGAGCTTGATGGGGAAGAGAACATTTCAAAATGAGAGTTTGTCCAAGCAAGCGCGTAGCACACCGAAACTCCCTCAACTAGTGGGTCTCCCGCTCTGAAATGAAGCCAGTCAGTGGCAACAACCATTACCAATTACCTCCAGGCCGAGAAACTGCTCTCGGTGAAGGGTTAAATCAGAACAGAGTTCTACTATGAGATGAATAAGTTGATAAATTAAACAAGATATATTAAACAGACTACATTTTAATATTAATTACATTTTCCTAGTTATGTACAGATGGGCTCCAAACAGACTTCATCACTGACTCAGTGACTACTGGCACACTGCTGTACACTTGGTACAGGGTGGTCAGTAACCTCAAGGTGCCCGTGTCCACCCTACACACACCCCAGGGAGTCAGACTGTTGACTGAATCTCACCATTACCTGGCGGCCTGTCTTACTGATGTCAGCCACATGAGAGCAGACAGAGCTCAATCTTAAACTGTCATGTGCGCACCATTAATAGAGCTACTGATTAAAACAGCCAATGTTTTTTGAATGCTTCCTATATGGTGGCCACTATTATAAGAACTCTGCGTATTCTTAATCTTCCCAACTACCATATACATTAAGATCTCTTATTTTCTCCATTTGATAGATGAGACAACCAAGGCACAGAGAGGTGAAATAATTCTCCCGAGGACACACAGCTAGTAACTGGGGAAGCCAGGAATTGAATCCAGGCAAAATATTTCCTGATCCTGGATTCTGAACCAACACAAGCGTCCATGTATGTAAGTAAGTCAGGAAGCATGATACAGAATTAAGATGCAGGATTCAAAAACATCTGGCTTTTAACTCAGCTGGTAAAGTATCTGCCTGCAAATCAGGAAGACCCTGATTTGATTGCTGGGCTGCGAAGATCCCCTTGAGAAGGGATAGGCTACTCACGCCAGTATTCTTGGGCTTCCCTGGTGGCTCAGATAGTTAAGAACCTGTCGGCAATGTGGGAGACCTGGGTTTGAACCCTGGGTTGGGAAGATCCACTGGAGGTGGGTGTGGCCACCCACTCCAGGATTCTTGCCTGGAGAATCCCCATGGACAGAGGAGCCTGGCGGGCTACAGTCCACAGGGTCGCAAAGAGCTGGACACGACTGAGTGACTAAGCACAGTGTTCTCACTTCCTTTATAATCTTAGGTGATTTACCTGTCATCTCTGAACCTTGGTTTTTCCACCTTTAATATGGATATAATAATAATAACGAAACTGCAGAGTGGGTAAGGTAGATAATGCACCTAGAACTACGCCTAATGCAGTTAGTTTCAATAAACATTATTTATAAAAGGAGGGCAAGATGGTCTGTACTAGTCTTACAAAAAAACTGCCTCTTTGGAAATCTTCCAGAATTGGGTTCTGAGAGATCTGTACTGTGAATTTGGGGAGCCATGCTATTAACAATTTCTTTTTTTTTTTTCTTTTTTCTAATTTAATTTTATTTTTTAACTTTACAATATTGTATTGGTTTTGCCATATATCAACATGCGTTTGCCACAGGTATACACGTGTTCTCCATCCTGAACCCTCTTCCCTCCTCCCTCCCCGTACCATCCCTCTGGGTCATCCCAGTGCACCAGCCCCAAGCATCCAGTATCGTGCATCGAACCTGGACTGGAGATTCGTTTCATATATGATATTATACATGTTTCAATGCCATTCTCCCAAATCATCTCACCCTCTTCCTCTCCCACAGAGTCCAAAAGACTGTTCTATACATCAGTGTCTCTTTTGCTGTCTCGTATACAGGGTTATTGCTACCATATTAACAATTTAAAAGCAGAACTGCTTTCTTAAAAATAATTAAGAAACTTAGTAAATAAGAACAAAAGATAAGCAGCTTCTGAACACAAGTGACACAGATAAGTTCTCCAACTGTGATCTACAAAGCTGTTTTATATTTGATATCCAAAATGATTCTGGATGGCTCCAGGTAACTCCTGGAGTGTGGTTCAAGGCCTGAAAGTAACATCACGTGCTGCCCACAACATCTGGTAAATCGGGATGGCCTTGAATGGCCAGCAGCAAGTTCCCATCCATACCCTGCTCCCGTGGGTACAAGTCCCCCAGCTAAGCAGCCCTTCTCCCAGGGGACCAGGTGCAGCTCCTTCTCATTTCCAAGGAGTGGGTTTTGTTCCCTGCCAGCCTGTGGAATTGCTCAAACAAGCCAATCACATCCTCTGCTGGGAACCAGGGAACCCCTCACCCCTTTGATATTACAGAGCCTGCCTCCACCATCCCTGCTGGTTCACTCTACTCCTGCCAGTGCTCTCCTCCCCTGGGCAGTGAGTGTATGCAGCTAATAAACTGCTGTCAACCTCCTCTGTCCAGTGTCAGGTGTCACGTTGTGTTAGGCATCCCAGTAATCCTAGACGGGAACCCCGACCTCACCAATAGGTCAACAGGAAGTGACTGTAACACCATGTCTGATAAAAGCTGATCCAGAAGGAATTATATACCACCAGCAAGGGGGTTTACATCCAAGGACCCTCACCAGGACTTCCTGTTTCTGACATGAGGTACGTGGCAAGCTTCTCTTAATCTAGTCACCGATTCCCACTACCCAACACTAGCCAACTCGTCTCACCAACAAAATCTTCGGTGCTCCTTGGTAACAAGGTGCTATGTGAGGAATGGTATTTAACTAGAAAATGTGATTCTTACTCACAAACCTAAGTTCTACTGGCATCACCAACGAGATGGACATGAGTTTGAGCAAGCTCTGGGAGTTGGTGATGGACGGGGAAGCCTGGCGTGCTGCAGTCCATGGGGTCAAAAAGAGCTGGACACAACTGAGCGACTGAACTGGACTGAAGTTCTACTGGAGCAGGAATACATACTCAAGTCTAAAATGTCTAAAATCACAAAAAGGGACCTCCCTGGTGGTCCAGTGGTTAAGAATTCATCTGCCAATGCAGGGGTACAGGTTCGATCCCTGGTCCTGGAAGATTCCATATGCCTTGAGGGCAACTAAGCCCATGCACCACAGCTACTGAGCCTAAGCTCTAGAGCCCTCAGGCCGCAACTACTGAAGCCTGTGCTCCTAAAGCCCATGCTCTGTGACAAGAGAAGCCATGGCAGTGAGGAGCCCTGCGCACCCCAACTGGACAGTAGCCCCTGCTCCCTGCAACGAGAGAGCCTGCAAACAGCAATGAAGACTCAGCACAGCCAAAATAAATAAATTACTTAAAAAATAAAATCACAAAAAGGAAGAAACACAGGTCAGCAAACTTAGGAACTTTACTTTTCACTGCAGACCACCTGGTTGGAGGGTGGGTTTTGCTTCTGCTGAGCAACATCATCAAAAACTGCACTGTTACTTCCCGTGTCTCCCATAGAACCAGAGAAATCCACCTTCACTAATGAAGACGCTTCCCGCTATAAAAATCCCTGGTTACCTCGGAAGCATGACATAATTAACCTGGATATTAAAGTCTGAGTTAGTTGCTCAATGAAAAGCCAGTGGAGTATTTATCAGGTTTGTCTCAAGAGTGGGTAGAAGATCAGGGACTCGGCCTTCCCAAAGCACAGAAGTATTTCCTCTCAGTTCAGATTGCATAAAGACTGGACGTTTCTCTAGCCCGACTTTGGTTGCTGTTGGTTTTAATTTACCTGCTTTACTTAACTGACCTTGTGCTTAGTCGCTCAGTCATGTCTAACTCTCTGTGACCTCACTGACTATATAGTCCACCAGGCTCCTCTGTCCATGGGATTCTCCAGGCAAGAATACTGGAGTGGGCTGCCATTCCCTTCTCCGGGGGATCTTCCTGATACAGGGATCAAACCCAGGTCTCCTGCATTGCAGGCAGATTCTTTACCATCTGAGCTACCAGGGAAGCCCTGAACATTGTTATAAACCCACAAATTTGACTGTATCCCACCTGCAGCACAGATGTTAGATCCCCGGGCTGGGAGAGTGGGCATCTGGGCGCCCGTACATGAAGTATCTCCCTGGGGCAACTGGGTCCTTTAGCCACACTTAGAAAACATCTCTAATTCTGCGCCTTGTAAGAGGAGCTAAAACGTAAAGGAAACTGTCTGCTTTACATTTTTAAGTTCAGGAAATCAATTATTTTGAACTATAACTGATAGCTGTGTGAGTTCATTTCCAGGCTTGGAGATCAAGCAGAGGACAGCACACGAGAGCGAGAACGGGCTGATGAGGCTCTGACGTCAGCAGGCAGAGAGGCCAGCCTCTGCGGTCTAACTGCTAAAAATTCTCTCCCATCCTCAGACATGACATATTTGCCCTTTATGATACTCACACTGACCAAAAAATAACCCCTTTTCTCAAGAAAATCTGAACAGAAGGAAAAGAAGCAGGATGAGTGCCATGCTCACGTTTTTAATACCCAGCACATGTCCCCTCTCTGAAACGACAGTAAAAGATCCTCCCTTCCTCTCCTCTCTTACTTGTTTACCAGTGGATGCTACAAAAAAGAGTACATGTTACTGGCAGCCTGAATTCAAATATTCAATACAGTATCATGAAATTCCACATCCCTTTGCATCCCATCATTAAAAACAAAAAAGATTCACATCTTCCTTTTCCTCTCACCATAGCACCAGCTGTGTGTAGGTTGAAATACATTAGGAGTCAAATAACAAAAGACACCGGAGAAGGCAATGGCACCCCACTCCAGTACTCTTGCCTGGAAAATCCCATGGATGGAGGAGCCTGGTAGGCTGCAGTCCATGGGGTGGCTAAGAGTCAGATATGACGGAGCGACTTCACTTTCACTTTTCACTTTCACGCATTGGAGAAGGAAATGGCAACCCACTCCAGTATTCTTGCCTGGAGAATCCCAGGGATGGGGGAGCCTGGTGGGCTGCCGGCTATGGGGTTGCACAGAGTCGGACACAACTGAAGTGACTTAGCAGCAGCAGCAGCAGCAGCAGCATAAGACACTGGGCTTCCAGGTGGTGCTAGTGGTAAAGAGCCTGCCTGCCAATGCAGGAGACGTAAGAGATGTGGGTTCCATCCCTGGATTGGAAAAATTCCCTGGAAGAGGGCCCAGCACTCACTCAGTGTTCCTCCCTGGAGAATCCCAGGGACAGAGGAACCTGGAGGGCCACAGTCCACAGGGCTGCAAAGAGTCAGACATTTCTGAGCGACTTAGCAAAGCACAAAGCACAATATAGGACATTAATGAAGTTACTTGCCTTCTTCAGACCATTTCAGAGCAGTGAGTGTTAACTGAAAATAACACCATTTGTACCATTTTAATTAACAGAATGTACACTGCTGAATGAATGTTTCCCTTCAAAGTGGGCAACCCTGAAGGCCATACGCTTACTCTGGCCAAGGTGACATTGCTCAGAGTATTTTTCAAAGCCTCCTTTTAAGAGCAGACATAGGACTTCCCTAGCGGTCTAGAGGTTGGTTCGGGAAGATCCCGCATGCCTCGGGGCAACTAAGCCCACAAACTACAAAGTCCACGCACCTGGAGTCTGGGCTCTGCAATAAGAGAAGCATCACAGTGAGAAGCCCGCACAACACTAGAGAGTAGCCCCCACTCACCACAACTACAGAAAGCCTGCATGCAGCAACAAAGATCCAGCATAGCCAAAAATTAAAGAACTTTTTTTTTTAAAAAAAGAACAGACAAAGACCCTGCCCTCCATCCTGCCTATGGTCCATGCACGGCACACACACACTTACACACATCTGCTGCAACTGTCAGGCTCCTCGGTCCACAGTACTTCCCAGGCAAGAATACAGGAGCTGGCTGCCATTTCCTACTCCAGAGGATCTTCCCGACTCAGGGATCAAACCCATGTCTCTCACGCCTCTTGCATTGGCAAGTGGATTCTTTACCACTGGCGCTACTTGGGAAGTCCCCATCAAACAGTTTCGAATTAAAGTCAACCGCCTGTGTGCATGCATGCCCAGTCGTGTCTGACTTTACGACCCCGTGGACTGTAGCCCCCCAGGCTCCTCTGTCCATGGGATTCCCCAAGCAAGAATGCTGGAGTGGGTTGTCATGCCCTCCTCCAGGGGATCTTCCCGACCCAGGGATCAAACCTGGTCTCTTACATCTCCTGCCCTGGCAGGCAGGTTCTTCACCACTGCGCCACCCAAACTTTTTCTCCTGGCTAAAGTCAAATGACTTCTAAAGCAGGGAGCTGAGACCATTCTTTTCTTCCCAAATTAGCTTCTGTGTCCTTCACAGAAATGGAAGCATAGATTTTGCTTGTTTACATGGTTACCTGTAAGACTGGGTTTTCTCACCTGCCCTGTGCAGTTCTAACCAACAGGATGTGAACAGCTCACACATATTACATATAAAAGGCACTAGATGCTGGAAATAAAAATATATATATGTATATATATGCCATTTAAAAAAAGATAAAGCATGTGCCATGACTTTGAGGGCTTTTCTAAACCAGGCATCGCGATGGGTTGGCCCCAGAGAGCCTTTCAAGGTGACCAGTTAGAAGAGGACGTGCCCACTCAGATGATTAAGTCTAGGAGTGTTCTGCCTCCCATTCCTTTACTATCAAATAAACACGGGAGGCCAACGTTCAAGGCTCTAACACAGGCCAAGGCTCTAACACAAGTTGTGTTGTGCCACACCACACACACAGCAACATCCACATACTTGAAAAGGAATTCAAACCCACACACAGGGCAGAAGGCCCCTGGAAAAAGGCCTGTTTATGATAAAAGAAGAAAAGCAAAGCCCGAAACAAAAGCATGCCTTAAGACTTACGTGGTTATCTTTATAGTAGTAAGAAAGGGCAGGAAATCGCCGTCTGCTCCGGAACTTGGAACTCCCCACTATGATGTGTGCCGTGGCCGACTTGGGAACGTACAGTTCGGTCGGATAGGAGTCACAGATCTGGCGTGGAAAACACAAGGGGTGTTTAGGCCTCGTTGTGCTGTGCAAACTGCCACCAGAAATTCCATCCCGCCAGGCCTGAGGGTGGCATACTCCAGTTTTCTTCAGTTACAGAGCCCCTGCAGAGAAAGTGAAGCTCTGATGCTAAGAAACCACAGTGGAACAGTCAGACACGCTTTAGCCTCCTGCCCTTGGGCACTGCCCCTTATCTCCCAGGGCTCTTCATGGAGTGGGAGGCAAGACAGGGACCAATGGGCGTTTCTCCCATCAAAAAGGGAAAAGCAATTTTGCATCCTGGCAACTGAGAAAATGTCAGCTATCTGTTCAAGATAGCCCCACCCTGGGGGACGATGTCCTCCTCGGGGCCCCTCGGTCCCCGGTACGCCCTTTGCGTGCTCCCATCTGAGGCAACAGCCGAGCCAGCATGCTCTCTGGACCCCTCTTCCCTTCCAACCTCCCAAGCTCATCTTCAGGGCCAACTCAGGGCCTCTCCCCCGGACTTCCTAGCATTCCACCCCTCACCACGCATTATAACAGCTTTCTGCTTTTTATGTGTCGATTTTTACAAGGGGTAAGAAATGAGTTACCCTTTCTGCACATCCCTGGCAGTGATTCCCCCAGTGGAATCTCTGGAGCCTTGGAATGACCTTGGGAATTTTATCAGAAATTAGGGGTTTAGGGGACTTTCCCTGGTGGTCCGGGGGCCAGGACTCCACTCTGAGCTTCCAATACAGGGTGTGGGGGGAACCCGGGTTTGCTCCCTGCTCAGGAAACTGGGTCCATACATACCACAACTAAGAGCTCACATGCTGCAACTAAGCACAGCCAAACTAATAAACAGATTAAAACTTTAAAAAAGCCATCTTCAAAAAAGAAATCAGGGATTTAGAACCCAGTTCCAGTTTGCCAACTTCATGACTTTCGAGAAATCCAACTACTGAGCACTTGCTACTCTCTTAAGACTGACAGGGAACAGAAACGACACTGCCCGGGGCCGATACAAGGATCAAGTCAGGTAACACCCACAAGACTCTTCACCCATTGGGTCTGACAAAAGCGGAAGTGGCGGCAAGAGTGACAGCAGTTGACTTGTTGCTAGACACATCATTTGCTTTGATGTTGGTCAACCCATCTTTTGAGGCTTCCCTGATAGCTCCGTGGTAAAGAATCGGCCTGCTAGTACAGGAGACACAGGTTTGATCCCTGGTCCGGGAAGACCCCCTGGAGGGGGATGAAATGGCAACCCACTCCAGTATTCTTGCCTGGGAAATCCCATGGACAGAGGAGTCTGACGGGCTATAGTCCGTAAGATCGTAAAAGAGTTAGATGTGATTTACTGACTAAAACAACAACAATCCCTCTTTTTGCAACAGGAGGATCGTTTGAATGGCAGTTTGTAAACTTTTTTTCCTAGAAGTCAAGCATCTTCTTGGGCATTTGAAGGAGCGTCCTCAGGCAGGTGCAGCAGCAGGCGAAATGCTGTGTGCATGTCCTCTGTCCATTTCGCCTGCCCTGACCACTCTGAACCTTGAGGCAGAAGGGCACGAAAACGCACCACAAAGCTCACGTCAACTGTTCTGTGCTCAGGTCCTCCCTCGCCTGCCTCCCCGCTTGTCTTTGTTACCAGACTGGACACCACGCTGAGCAGGAGACGGAAAGGTCACTGAAGTGACACTCTCAGGCCCAAAGCATTTCTCCAAAGGCATTTTAGGAAAGATTACCAAAGACATCAACGTGGGCTCTGGCACTGAGACTCTGGAGGAAAATCCCAAGAACAGATGGTCCAACCTACTTGGAACCCAAGCTTGTACTGGAATGACTCCCCCAGACACTGCCCTGGCTTCCCCTGCAAATCCGGTGTCTGGACCTCTCTCGAGTCAGCAGTCAGGACATGACTACACTGAATTCAAGAGACGTGTGGTCACTGCATCAGACTTACTACATTTTATTAAAATAACAGTTTTAAAAAGGAAATTAGTAGGTTTTCAGAAGTTGGGAATTACCCACTTTCTTTAACAGCGCTGGTGGTGGTTCAGTCGCTAAGTCTTGTTCAACTCTTGCAATCCTATGGACTGTGGCCCACAGTCTCCTCTGTCCACTGGATTTTCCAGGCAAGAATACTGGAGTGGGTTGCCATTTCCTCTCCAGGGAAATCAACCCTGAATATTCACTGGAAGGACTGATGCTGAAGCTCCAATACTTTGGCCACATGATGCAAAGAACCAACTTAACAGAAAAGACTCGATACTGGGAAACACTGAAGGCAGGAGGAGAAGGGGACAACAGAGGATGAGAGCTTAGATAGCATGACCGACTCAATGGATGTGAGTTTAAGCAAACTCCGCAAGATGGTGAAGGACAGGGAAGCCTGGAATGCTGCAGTCCAGGGGGTCACAAAGAGTCGGATGTGACTTCACAGCTGAACAGCAACCACTACCACCAAGGTGGACAAAAGTAAATTCATCCCTGCTCTCATGAAAGCAGACAGCACTTTCCAGTAGATATCAAACATCAATCCTAGAAAGCGCTGACGGGTAATGCTCTTCCAACAAGCTCACACAGCTGAAGTTAAAATTATGACAATGAATAATACAAAGCACAGTGCAATTTATGCTGCCGGATTCTGAGACTACTCAATGTGCCCCCCGAAAGTTTGTCTGGCCTGGAAAATCACATAAGAAAATTCAGAGAGAAAATGAGAAGTTCAGAAAAGTGGGAAATGCTTCTCTTTTGAACTTTCTTTATATTTATTCTGCCTTAGACAACTGAAGTGGATTAAGTTAAAAACATTCCTGCATAATATTTTTATTTTAATAAGGGAGTGATTTGTTTATTTCTTCCACTAAATAAACCCTCCTGTGGTGCCTACATGTCTTACTTGGCCTGGTCAAGAATCATCTTTGGAGGTAATTCATTCACTCATTCAACAAGTTTTTTTAAATTGAAATATATTTGATATATAACACTGTATAATTCAAGGTGTGCATGTGCATGCTTAGTCACTCAGTCGTGTCCAACTCTTTGTGACCCCATGGATTACAGCCTGCCAGGCTCCTGTGTCCATGGGATTCTCCAGGCAAGAATGGGTTGCCATTTCCATTTCCAGGGAATCTTCCTGACCCAGGGATCGAACCCAGGTCTCCCACATTGCAGGCAGACGCTTTACTCTCTGAGCCACCAGGGAAGTCCTATACTGTCTGAGCCACCAGGGAAATACAACTTCAGGTGTTCAGTTCAGTTAAGTCACTCAGTTGTGCCCTACTCCTTGTGATCCATGGACTGCAGCATGCCAGGCCTCCCTGTCCATCACCAACTCCCGGAGCTTACTCAAACTACTCAAACTCATGTCCATCCAGTCAGTGATGCCATCCAACCATCTCATCCTCTGTCATCCCTTTCTCCTCCACCTTCAATCTTTCCAGCATCAAGGTCTTTTCCAATGAGTCAGTTCTTCCCATTAGACGGCCAAAGTGTTGGAGTTTCAGCTTCAGCATCAGTCCTTCCAATGAACATTCAGGACTGATTTCCTTTAGGATGAACTGGCTTGATCTCCTTGAAGTCCAAGGGACTCTCAAGAGTCTTCTCCAACACCACAGTTCAACAGCATCAATTCTTTGGGGCTCAGCTTTCTTTATGGTCCAACTCTCACATTCATACATGACTACTGGAAAAATCTTATCTTTGACTAGACGGACCTTTGTCAGCAAAGTAACATCTCTGCTTTTAATATGCTATCTAGGTTGGTCACAGCTTTTCTTCCAAGGGGCAAGTGTCTTTTAATTTCATGGTTGCAGTCACCTCACCATCTGCAGTGGTTTTGAAGCCCAAGAAAATAAAGTCTATCACTGTTTCAATTGCTTCCCCATCTATTTGCCATGAAGTGATGGGTCTAGATGCCACGATCTTCGTTTTATGAATGTTGAGCTTTCAGCCAGCTTTTTCACTCTCATTAAGAGGCTCTTTAGTTCTTCTTCACTTTCTGCCATAAGGGTGGTGTCATCTGCATATCTGAGGCTACTGATATTTCTCCCAGCAATCTGGATTCCAGCTTGTACTTCCTCCAGCCTGGCATTTCACAAGATGTACTCTGCATATAAGTTAAATAAGCAGGCTGACAAATATACAGCCTTGACGTAATCCTTTCCCAATTTGGAACCAGTTTATTGTTCCATGTCTGGTTCTATCTGTTATTTCTTGACTTGCAAACAGATTTCTCAGGAGGCAGGTAAGGTTGTCTGGTATTTCCATCTCTTTAAGAATTTTCCAGTTTGTTGTGATCCAAACAGTCAAAAGCTTTAGCATAGTCAATGAAGCAGAAGTAGATGTTTTTCTGGAATTCTCTTACTTTTTCTATGATCCAGTGGATGTTGGCAATTTCATCTCTGTCCCTCTGCTTTTTCTAAATCCAGATTGAACATCTGGAAGTTCACGGTTCACATTCTGATGAAGCCTGGCTTGGAGAATTTTGAGCATTACTCTGCTAGCGTGTAGGATGAGTGCAATTGTGCAGTAGTTTGAGCATTCTTTAGTATTGCCTTTCTTTGGGATTGGAATGAAAACTGACCATATCCAGTCCTGTGGCCACTCCTGAGTTTTCCAGATTTGCTGACATACTGAATGCAGCTCTTTAACAGCATCATCTTTTACGATTTGAAATAGCTCAGCTGGAATTTCATCACCTCCACTAGCTTTGTTCATAGTGATGCTTCCTAAGGGCCACTTGACTTCACATTGCAGGATGTCTGGCTTTAGGTAAGTGATGACACCACTGTGGTTATCTGGGTCATGAAGATCTTTTTTGTATAGTTCTTCTGTGTATTCTTGCCACCTCTTCTTAATATCTTCTGCTTCTGTTAGGTCCATACCATTTGTTTCCTTTATTGTGCCCATCTCTTCATGAAATATTCCCTTGATATCTCTAATTTTCGTGAAGAGCTCTCTAGTCTTTTCCCATTCTTGATCTTGCATTGATTACTTAGGAAGGCTTTCTTATCTCTCCTTTCTAGTCTTTGGAACTCTGCATTCAGATGGGTATACCTTTCCTTTTCTCCTTTACCTTTCGCTTCTCTTCTTTTCTTAGCTATTTGTAAGGCCTCCTCAGACAACCATTTTGCCTCTTTGCACTTATTTTTCTTGGAGATGGTTTGATCACCTCTTGTACAGTGAACCTTCATTCATAGTTCTTCAGACACTCTGTTTATCAGATCTAATCCCTTGAATCTATTTGTCACTTCCACTGTATAATCATAAGGGATTTGATTTAGGTCATACCTGAATGGTCTAGTGGTTTTCCCTACTTTCTTCAATTTAAGTCTGAATTTGGCAATAAGGAGTTCATGATCTGAGCCACAGTCAACTCCTGGTCTTGTTTTTGCTGACTGTACAGAGCTTTTCCATCTTCAGCTGCAAAGAATATTTGCTGCAATCTGATTTCGGTGTTGACCATGTGTAGAGTCTTCTCTTGTGTTGTTGGAAGAGGGTGTTTGCTATGATCAGTGTGTTCTCTTGGCAAAACTCAAGCCTTTGTCCTGCTTCATTTTGTCCTCCAAGGCCAAAACATGCCTATTACTCCAGGTATTTTGATTTCCTACTTTTGCATTTCAATCCCCTATGATGAAAAGGACATCTTTTGGGGGTGTTAGTTCTAGAAGGTCTTGTAGGTCATCATAGAACTGTTCAACTTCAGCTTCTTCAGCATTAGTGGTTGGGACATAGACTTGGATTACTGTGATATTGAATGGTTTGCCTTGGAAATGAACAGAGATTCTGTCGTTTTTGAGACTGCACCCAAGTACTGCATTTTGGACTTTTTTGTTGACTAAAAGGGTTACTCCATTTCTTCTAAGGGATTCTTGCCCACATATAATGGTCATCTGAATTAAACTTGCCCATTCCATTCCACTTTAGTTTACTGATTGCTAAAATGTTGGTGTTCACTCTTGCCATCTCCTGTGTAGAACATATTAATTTGATATATTTGTATGCTGTAATACGATTGCCATCATAGTGACAATTAGCACCTCTATCATGTTACATGATCGTCCTTTCTTTTCAGTGGCAGGAATTATTAAGTTCTAGTCTCTTAAAAGTGTGATGACTATAACAGAATATTGATGTCTATCAACAAATTTTTACTGAACACGACGTACTATGTGCCAGGCATTAGGTTAGGTGCTAGGGCGGTAATGAATAACAAAAGAGTTACTGCCCCCAAAGACTTCACATTCCCCGAAAAACTGATACTTGTTGCCCTGGTTACCACCTCCCAGTAAATGCATTTACCACTGCAGGGTCGTATCCATATGAGGGGCCAGCCATGGCATTATAATCAGACCTCTGTACTTCCTGAGGGTCCGTCACACAGCTGAGTGCTTTGGGATGACAGTTAGTGGCTTAAGAAGCTGCCTTCTTAAGCATTTAGGACCTAAAATTTACTTCAAGGAATTAATGATGTAATAGGGAGAAATTTATGGTGTAAGGTAGGAACAGCATGAAATGATTTATATATAAATAAAATAATACATAATACATAAACTATAGCTGCAGAGAACTGACATAAACAAGATTTTTTAAAATTACTGGTTTGGATTATACTTTCAATTTTATTTGAAGAGAAACAGATTAAAATTTTAACCTGGTAATGAATGCCCATTATTTTATTTAAAGAAAGAGCATTTTAAGAGTTAGGTACACAGACTTTCCTGGTAGGCCAATGGTTAAGACTTTGCCTTCCAATGCAGGGAGGGGGTAGGGGTTCGATCCCTGGTGAGAGAGCTAAGAGCCCACGTGCCTTGTGGCCAAATAAACAAAACATAAAACAGAAGTTATACTATAACAAATTCAATAAAGACGTTAATGATGGTCCACATTAAAAAAAAAATCTTTAAAAAAAACAAGTGTTAGGTATAAAAGGAAATCTTAGCTTAGAGAGACTACCCAAAGCAAATGTCTTATAAAAAGAGATAAGAGCAATGCTGATAAAGATGATGCTGGTGACAATTAGCTTGGAGAGAATAGGGCAGCGTTGGTTCTAGAACCTCAGTTCCATACTCCACGTATGGAGTCGCTTCCACCACAGGCAGTAGCTTCTTCTCCAACAGATGACACCACTAGCCCCACTTACATCAAGGAATTTGTGAACAGAAAGAAGTAACTCTTATAAAAGAAGGAAGGAAAAAGCAGATGTTTTCTCACCCACGAGGTTAAAAGCAAAAGTAATGGATGACGACATAACCTTCCCAATGGACTATTAGTCAGAAATGGTTTGACAGAATTAACTTTTATTATATTTTCTAAGCTGGTAACAAATAAGGGTTCATCATCTTTGTCTCATTTTAACAACATTTTGTAAAAGTCAGAAAATCCCCTAGGGTTTCACCTTTTCTGTTCCAGCACAATTTGCTGATTGTTAGTTTATGTTTGCTATCTATTACTTTTGGGAAAAAGATGCTGAGTAACTCATGTTTTGCCGTCTCTACACAGTAGGACTTGAGTGACTAAATGTGAGTCATGTTTGTGCTGCTAAGTCTAGAAGGAAACCTCATCAGACATAGGAAGAACCTGTGTTTCCAAGGAAATACTATTCCACAGATGTGGCTTAGCCTCATTTTCACCCTCACCCAAGAGTGTGTCATGTTTTTAAAAATATTTTTTTAATTATTCAATTTTCTATACTAAACTTGGATTTTCCTTCATTTCTTTCTGTCTGTCTGTCTGTCTCTCTGTTTTTTCCCCAATTATTTATTTATTTATTTTTGGCTGAGCTGGGTCTTCGTTGCTGCTCACGGGCTTTCTTCAGTTGCGGCAAGCGGGAGCTCCTCTCAGCTGCGGAGCACAGACTCTAGGGCGAGCTCCAGCAGTTGCGGCTCATGGGCTCAGTAGTCATGGTGCGTGGGCCTTAGATGCTCCGAGGCATGTGGAATCCTCCCACGCCTTCCAGGGATTGAACCTGTGTGCCCTGCATTAGCAGGCGGATTCTTAACCTCTGGACCACCAGGGAAGTCCTTTCCTTCATTTCAAGGCTAAAAATCCACTGCAAAGCTCGGCTTTAGTGGCAGAACAAATCATTACATTAGCCGGATACTTTATAACGGTTAAGACAGAAAGGGGGCAAATGTCTACTCACGGTGTAAGATTATGACTGCTAGATTTAAGTACGATTAGGAAGAAAAGTCAGCATCCTGAAAGTGGCCATTCTATTCCAAATAATCTACAAATTCCAGATATTCAGAAGAGGGCTTCTTCCCTGGTGGCTCAGTGGTCAAGAATCCACCTGCCAGTGTAGGAAACACGGGTTTGATCCTTGATCTGGGACGATCCCACATGCTGCACAGCAACTAATCCCGTGCACCACATCTATTGAGCCCGTGACCCCCAACAAGAGAAGCCACCGGAATGAGAAGCCCTCACACCGCAAGTAGAGAAAAGCCCGTGTAGCCGCAAAGATCCAGCACAGCCGAAAATAAATAAAATAATAAAGTTATTCAGAAGAAAGATGTGGGAGGACCTGACCTTCCACATATTTATTGACAGCAACATACTCACAATATGTTATATGAAGAAAATCAAAACACAGGCATAGGTAGTATAATTCCATTTTTGTTGTAGGTATTTGAACCATTCCTTTGCCTCCACATTCTCCAATTATAAACAATGAAATACGTTACTCATGTAAGAGAAAGTTATTAAACTATGCAGATGAGAAAAAACTGAAAAGTTTAAAAACCTACTAGAAGAATATGGGCTTCTCAGGTGGCACAGTGGTAAAGGATCTGCCTGTCTATGCAAGAGACTTGGGTATGATCCCTGGGTTTGGAAGATCTCCTGGAGGAGGAAATGGCAACCCACTCCAGTCTTTTTGCCTGAAAAATCCCATGGATAGAGGAGCGTGGTGGGCTACAGTCCATGGGATTTTCTCCAGGCAAAGAGTTGGACATGACTTAGCACACACACATACAGAACATTAGGGCAATGGGATACGGGCTGTTTTGTTCCTTTTTCTCTCTCTTTTGCAAATTCTCTACAATGTTCTGACTGTACTTTCATTACTGAAGCACTTTAAAAATTAATAGGGAAACCAGCCCTGCTGTGCAAGCCCACCCTTGGGGAGAATATGAATCAGCTCTGCCCCCCTCCACATCCCTCCACCCACCATTCCCTTTGGAAGTGCAAACATGTTTCTCCATGGTTCTCCAGGGAAGCCTCTTGGTGACCTTGTGTACCAATCAAGAGTTCAGGGAGCCCAGAAGGAGTTGGTGCCAAACTGCCATCAGAGCCTCTGCGACTCCCTACTCATCACTCACTGAGCTATAAAAAGACCAGGCGGGAGAAGGGAGGCCCTGCCCGGAGGGCGCCACTGGGCCTCGCTGGGGTTCCACTCCTTCAGCCATTGGAGGGGATGGTCTCTAAGGTGGCTTCTTCAAACTTTCTGATCCCAGATGCAGGTGGAGAATACAGCTGGCAATACCCAAGGGAGACTTGGAAATCCACACATCTGTGCCCACAAAGAGCTGTTGGAACGAAAGGAGAGCTAAGAGAAGTCATGCTCAGCTCTGTGACGTCAGGGCTTCATCTGGATTAAGTATCTGCATTTCACCAAATGGGCTTCCCCCATGGCTCAGTGGGAAAAGAATCCACCTGCGATGCAGGAGACGCAGGAGACGTGGGTTTGATCCCTGGTTTGGGAAGATCCCCTGGAGAAGGAAATGGCAACCCACTCCAGTATTCTTGCCTGAAAAACCCCATGGGCAGAGGAACCTGGCAGGCTACAGTCCAAAGGGTCACAAAGAGTCCGAAGTGACTGAACGACTAAGCACTCATTTCACCAAATGCCTCCACTCACCCTGTACTCTCTATTCACGTCGCTGAGCTGCCAATATTCATTAGGGAGGCCCATGCGCTTGTATTCTTCGCTGAGCTCGATCAGCATCCAGCCTTGTTCCCTTTCTTCTCTATCCAGCTTGGGGTTGAATGAAAAGCAGTACAGCTCCTCATATTTCACTGCAAAAAATAAGGGAGAATAAAACCAAATCAAGCCAAGTCAAAGCCACAACCAAATCCCCCCAAATACATTCTGTCCGGGCTGGAGAAGCCGGCCCATCTGCTTACCCTCAGGACCCTCCTAGAGGCACCCCATCTCTATAGTGGGGCCACCCACCTCCTCCCAACAATGACAAGACCTCAGGACAACCGAACAAAACTTTAAAAGAACTTCTTTCCTTTCAGGAGTGTGACCTTCCCCATCTTGTGAGTTGTTTTTTTTTAGTTTCTTTTGAAAACTACTATATTTTCAGACCACATAAAATATGGAGCTTAAAAATGAATTAAGAACATATGTTTCTTAACAATATTTAAGACATGGAAGTAAGCTAAGTGTCCATCAACAGATGAATGGATAAAGAAGATGTTTTATATATATATATACACACACACACACACATACACCCACACACACGTATATTAAAAAGAAATATTATTCAGCCATAAAAAATGAAATATTGCCATTTGAAGCAACATAGATGTACCAGAGATTATCACACTAAGTCAAGCTGAGAGAGACAAACATTATATGACATGACTTTTATATGGATTCTAAAAAACAGTACAAATTAACGTATTTACAAAACAGAAACACACTCACAGACATAGAAAACAAACCTATGGTTACCAAAGGGAAAGGAGTGGGGGAATTAGGAGTATGGGATTAAACAGATACACACCACTATATGGAGAATAAACAAGGAGTCACTGTATAGCACAGGGAACTATATTCAATAACTTGTAATAACCTACAAAGGCCAAGAATCTGAAAAAGAACATACAGGTATAACTGAATCACTCTGCCATACATCTGAAACTAACACAGTATAGTAAATCAAATATAGTGCAATGTTGTTGTTTTTTTTTTAAAGGACATACATATTCCTTTGACAACCAGAACTCAATCTGTTTATGTATGTCGAGCTGAAGTTTGGGATGGCTTCTCAGAGTTACAGAGAGGCCTGGCCACTGCCATGTTCTAAGGCTCAAATAGCGTTAAAAAAGAAATGATAAATCAGTTGGAAAAGACTGTGGAGTATATTTAAATATTTGCACTGAAAACACTTGAGCTTTCAGCAACTACGTAAATGTCAGAATTGTACTGTTCTCACGGCATTTCTAGGATTCATTAAATGAGATCCATTCAGAGTGCATGGCACGCTGTCCATGAGTGGTGAGTTGAAGGACGCGTGATGACAGACTTCATTCACGTCTGCCAGGCCATCTCTGACTCTGGGCATCACCTTTGTGCTTGCAAGGCCAGGCCTGACAGCCGTTCCCAGCAAGACCGAGGATTTTGGTTCCCTTGCTCTGGCCTTGCCGCACTGAGGGAGGCAACTTAACCAGTGCTGTCCAACAGAAATACAGTGTAAGCCACGTGTGTCATGTAAGATGTCCTTGTAGTCACACGAAAATTGTAAAAAGAAAGTGAAATTAATCTTTACAATATATTTTATTTAGCCCAGCATATCCAAGGCATCATTCAACATATATGGAATATAGTACCTATTAATATTTTTCACATTGTGCTGTACTGTCTTTGAAATTCTGTGTGTGTTTCACACTAACAGCACATCCTAGTTCAGACCAACCACATTTCAAGCCCTCGACAGCCCCATGTGGCAAGCAGTTACCTTCTAGACAGTGCAAATCGAAGCACTTTTGGTGAAAATAAACCACGGCTGATAGTGAACCCTTGTTTCATTCCAGACTCTCTTCTGATTAAACACACTGACAGGTATCTAGTAGGCATCATCACAGGTCTCCTTGCAGAGATGAGAAATCTGAGGCACAGGGAGGTTTGGCAGTGGCCCCAGGGTCACACAGCGAGCAGGCTGGAGTCCACTATACACCGCAAGCTCTTCCCCACCACACCTGCTGCCCCCCAGAGGCAGCCCCTTCTCCCTTCCCCCCTTGCGGGCCACTTTTGTATAGTTTCTAACCATCCCCCTAAACTTCCTTTTCATATCTCCAATAGAACTGTTTCTCCTTACGGTTTTCTTAGATCATTTTTATTCCTTCATCTGTCAGTGGAATTCAGCGTGAACAACTGAATGCTCCTAAACATGCATCTCTAAGTCCAACAATGCAAACCAGCACCAGCAAAAGGCCGCAGTAACACACAGGCGGCCTGAGGTCAAGACTGTTTCTAGCTTCTTTTGATTACTATTGAAATGACTCACCGACAGGTATGACCACCTGACTGACTCATTGGAAAAGACCCTGATGCTGGGAAAGATTGAAGGCAGGAGGGGAAGGGGGCAACAGAGGATGAGATGGTTGGATGGCATCACTGACTCAATGGACATGAGTTTGAGCAGACTCTGGGAGATAGTGAAGGACAGGGAAACTTGGTGTGCTGCAGTCCATGGGGTTGCAAAGAATCAGACATGACAGAGCGCCTGAACAACAACAACACAAGTATGATAAGATAAGGGTCATACTTGACTTTAGCATTAGGCAGGTGTTCTTTCTTGCAATAAAAGAAGCAAGAAGACTAGGGTTTGTCAGTGAGATAAGCTATATTCTATTTTAGTGTCTCTTGATGTCGTATTTCCAATTCGAGAATTGAGCATACAGTTTCAACAAAGAAGAAGATGCACATGTACACATACCTGCACACACGTGCACACACACACACACGCACAATGTAGACACTTCCAGTAAAAACTGGAAGTTTTTGCCATCTTAGCAAATTGGGCAGACAGCATATAAAATTGACATCCAGTTCTGGAAATAGTTAGCCTGACACCAACATATGTTTTCCATCTCTAAGTACCATTTTCATGACTCAGGCTTCTGATATCATAATGTTAACCACAAATGCAATTTGTTCAAGAAGCCAAAAGAATCTCTTGAGAAAGCCTCTGTTCCCTCAGTGAAAGGAGGGCTAAGGAAGATGGGGAAATGACAGAAGTTAAGTTCCCTTGGTTAAATGCTTATACATAGGTTTAAAGGTAGAGGAAGAAAACCACTCTATGACTACTGATGATTTTCTGTGTATGGGATCATTCTCGCTGTCATTAGGAAGAGACAAGGAAACCACACATAAATTCATGCAAGAATAATTTGTAACCAATATTAAGATCCCTCTTAAATTGGGAGCCATCAGAATGGGTTGCCATTAAATTCTCTTTCAATTATTTTTAAGGAAAAGGATGATCGACTATACCTTTGGCCCAATTTATGTAAAACTCTTCATAATGGCAGAGAAACCCCCATTTTTGTCAGTCAAAGCTCAGTTTTGTTAATGTAGGCAAGCTTCTTATCCAGAAGCCACAGGAGAAGCCCTCAGCTACAAACTGCCTACTCTGAGAACATTAAAAAGTACCATTAACGTCGATTCAAGGTTTACTGAACATTTCCAAAGCACTTCCATCTCCTGCAAAATACACAGCAGAATGTTTAATAATCAAGATGCAAGAGTCGTGGGTTCAATTCCTGGATCAGGAAGATCCCCTGGAGTAGGAAATGGCAACTGGCTCCAGTATTCTTGCCTGGAGAATTCCATGGACAGACGAGCCTGGCGGGCTAAGGTCCATGTGACTACAGAGAGTTGGACACGACTGAGCAACTAAGCACGAGGTCAGTTAAGTAAGGCAAGATGAGGAAGGAAACGGGAAATTCACCAGGAGTCATCAGAAGGACAGGTATGCGGGGTTTTACTTTTTAAAACTTTTTAATTTTGTGTGGAGTATAGCCAAGTAACAATGTTGTAATAGTTTCAAGTGGAGAGCAAAGGGACTCAGCCATACATATACATGTACCCATTCAAGGCTATGGTTTTTCCTGTGGTCATGTATGGATGTGAGAGTTGGACTCTAAAGAAAGCTGAGCACTGAAGAATTGATGCTTTTGAACTGTGGTGTTGGAGAAGACTCTTGAGAGTCCCTTGGACTGCAAGGAGATCCAACCAGTCCATCCTAAAGGAGATCGGTCCTGAGTGTTCATTGGAAGGACTGATGTTGAAGCTGAAACTCCAATACTTTGGCCACCTGAAGCGAAGAGCTGACTAATTGGAAAAGACCCTGATGCTGGGAAAGACTGAAGGCAGGAGGAGAAAGGGATGACAGAGGATGAGATGGTTGGATGGCATCACCAACTCAATGGACACGAGTTTGGGTAAACTCTGAGAGTTGGTGATGGACAGGGAGGCCTGGCGTGCTGCAGTCCATGGGGTTGCAAAGAGTTGGACACGACTGAGCGACTGAACTGAACTGAACTGAACTGATTCTCTGATACGGGCCTCCCCCGTGGCTCAGGTAAAGAACCCATCTGCAATGCAGGAGACATGGGTTAGATCCCTGGGTCGGGAAGGTCCCTTGGAGGAGGGCATGGCAAACCACCCCAGCATTCCTGCCTGGAGAATCCCCACGAACAGAGGATCCTGGTGGGCTACAGTCCATGGGGTCGCAAAGAGTTGGACACAACTGAAGCATCTTAGCATGCACACATTCTCTGATATGTAGGGTTTTAGAATCCAAAGTAATGAAAGTTAAATTGCTCTCCATGCTCTACTTAATTCAGGAAACTTCAAATAAATGTAATTGAAAAACCATTTAAAGAGGAGTGATAAGATAACAGTTATTATTGGGTTTTGCACATTTTAAAATAAAAATAACGATAACTTTCTTGTCTGTTTTCACCAGACAAGTACTCAAATTAAACATCAGGAAGCTGACACTTAGTAGAAAAGGGCTACTGGACCCAGAGTTTAATATCATCAATAAAAAGGAAATTGTTACTGTAAAAACTGCTTAAAAGTGGCACTGACTCTGATAAGAACTGCAAAAAGTCAAAGTAAGCTAATGAGACTATGTCAATCCTGAGATGTTAAAAACCACAGAAAATACGCAGAAGAATTAGGGACTCAGATGAGCAGGAAGAAAAATGCTATTATAAAATGGGAAAACAGTCCAAAAAAATGGTTTAAATATTAAAAAGGGCCCACAAATACTGCAAGAGAGAAAGATGATAGATACAAAAATAAACAGCAGGAAGCTAATGAGAGGGAGGAGAAAAGAAAGGATGTGGGAGAAACGAAGCCCTCTAAGAAACAGGGGTCTCTAATCAGAAAAATGTATAACCTTATTAGTACATCAGATCTACAGAGTCAATTCATTTCCTTACTTGGGGTACAGCCCAATTTTAACTTATTCCTTTAAGAAGAATTAAAGAGTTTTCTGGATCTGGCTGCAGTATATTTTGCTGAGATCTTTTATAGTCCATGACCAAATCCTTACCAACCTGAATTCACATAAAAGACAAACCAATAAAATCTCGACAAATTTTTTAGTCATTTGATTTATTCTTATCTCAGAAATTGCAATTCAGTGAAGAGAGACTCTCAAGGGCTTTAAAACTACCTCTTCACAGGCCTTGACTTAAACAGACTCCCAAACGTTTCTTCTTTTGTTTAAAAAAGAAAAGGTCTCCTCTATAGGACCTTGGAGTTAGCTGTATCCACAAGGAGAGCTAAAAATACGAGCTTTGTATTGATGACTAACCACAATAACCCCAGAGATCGATACTGTGCTGCTGGAACTCAAAGTCATTTCCCCACCAAACACACACATCCACACACTCACTCACATCCATCCCCACACACACACACACACAGAGCCCTCTTCTGACATACCTCATGGAGAGCGAAGGTGAAAGGTCCTGGGATGTCCTGAGAAGCCACCGCACCTCCAGGGGAAACCCTTCCACCTTTCCCCACCTCCACTCAGATTCAAAACCCTACTTCCAAGATTGGGCTGTAATATGTCCCAATTGTAGCCTTGCCTTTAGCATTAAACTGTGAAGCTGCCTGGGTTCTAGTTCCTCTTTCCACACTCATTAAAGTACCATGTTTTACATAAACTGGTAATTCTAATTCCAATGTTTCACAATGCTGGTGGCTTTTTAAAAAAATCTTCCAAGCTAATGGCTTTAATTCAATTAATTACTATAGTCTCCTTCTTTGGTCTCTGGCTAACACCGACCTCCCAAAACTACATCTTTAAGAAAAAGTGTATATTTTTAAAAGCAGGGGAAACACAGCGGGTTTCCCCCCTGGGGACCCTCCCAATGTAAATCTGGGAGCTCGCTGTTATCTGGGGCCAGGGCTCTCATCGCCACCGTGATGGACTCTTCCACTCAGGCCTTTCCCAGTTCTCTGGGCTATTCCTAAATCCCGTTAATCCGGCCAG
>NW_011494958.1:1580255-1582820 GCF_000754665.1 Bison bison bison | reverse complement strand
TATCCAGGACATTCATTAATCAGTGACACAGAAACTGCTGGCGCACAATCCCCCTCGCATTCCCTGCCACACGCAGCCTAACGTACATCTTCCCAGAACTTCTGTTCCAATTATAGTGTGCCCTCCAAAAAGTTCAACTGCTTTTCTGGCTAACTCTGCAGTTCTTTTCAACACACAGAGATAAAAAAGCCTCAGTGGGCTGACTTGAAAGGGAAGCGAAGTCAAGTCAAAGATCCGATTCTGACAACTCCCTGGCAACCCTCCCATCTCAAAACTTCAGCTCCTGGCTCTCAACAGACGATGTGGTCCATTCGTATCCTAAGAATCTGAGGACCCAACCAAATGCTTTGAAGAGTTTACAATTAAACATTTCGCCCTGAACCAAAAAGCATTTAGTAAAGTATCTATTTAGTAAAGTAACTGAATATTCACTGGAAGGACTGATGCTGAAGCTCCAATACTTGGACCACTTGATGCAAAGAACTGATTCATTGGAAAAGGCCCTGATGCTGGGAAAGACTGAGGGCAAGAGGAGAAGAGGGTGACAGAGGGTGAGATGGCTGGATGGCATTACTGACTCAATGGACATGAATGTGAGCAAACTCCAGGAGATAGTGAAGGACAGGGTAGCACGGCAAGCTGAAGCTTATGGGGTTGCAGAGTCGGACAAAACTCTGTGACTGAACAACAACAACAACAAAACTGTAAGAACCTGTCCTATTTCCCTTATTAGTGACTTCTGGGTGAACACTACTGCGGATGTCACTGTTTATACAAATGATCTCTTTTCACTGTACACTTCCAAGACACTTAGCAAAGGAACCCCACAGTCCACACAAGCCACACACACAAGAAACACTTGTGTAGAGTTTCTTAAATGTATAGCTTAGTAAGCTGTGAATGTCATAGGTTTATAGAATAAGCTGTAAATCTGAAGACCCTAAGATGAGGGACACACAACCAGACCGTAACTAAAAGCATACATTTTTCAAATCAGCCATTCTTCCTACAAAACCTAAGAAGGTTTTCTGCAGGAGAATCAACATATACATACTTTTAACAGTCACTGATGCCAACCTTGGAAAATACATATTAGGATCTAATAGCAACAGAAAGCAAAACTTAAAAGCCCCCACATAGGTAAAACTGCACTAGACCATTTGATATGCTTTCAACACAAAACAATTTGTGGGTTTTGTCAGAGGCTTTAATCAAGGTGGCTTGATTACCACACTTTGGGATGATTTCATCCCCAAAGTAAAGCACAACTATAACCTCCCTCCAAGATAAATACTATGAATGATGAAAGAGGCTCATACAGTAATTAACTCAGACAGAGGCCCCAAGAGACAGAAACTAAATCAGTCAGATTTCTTGGCCTCATCTGAAGGCTTGTTGTTGCTTAGTTGCTCAGTCGTGTCCAACTCTTTTGCGACCCCATGGACTATTGCCTGCCAGGCTCCTCTGTCCATGGGATTTCCCAAGCAAGAATACTAGAGTGGGTTGCCATTTCCTTCTCCACATCTTCCTGACCAGGGATCGAACTCACACCTCCTGCATTGGCAGGCAGATTCTTTACGATCTGAGCCACCAGGGAAGCCCCCATCTGAAGGCTGGGCTAATATATAATCTCTAAAGCATTATAATTAAGAAGCATTATCCACATTTCTTCAACATGATCTGTGACTTTCTTAAGCATGAGTCCACGCTGAATGCCAGGCCGCTCTACCCTACCTGGCCTCGCGAGGCGGATGAGAGAGATGTACACATCATGGCAGTCCCTTTCCTGCGGGATGATGAGCTGTAAGAGCTGAAAGTTCTTGCAGCGAATCAGTAGAGGGCACCCGGTAGCCGTCGTTGCCTGTTTCTCGATGGTGGCAATCTGACTGTGGAGAATCTACCACCAAAAGTTAATGTGGGTAAACTAAGCACAGATAACAGATACATAGGACATAAAGCAACAGGTCTTGTCACAGAGCAGGGTGAGCACAGCTCTTAGCAGGCAGCCATTGCTGGGCCTTATTATGCCTGCACCGTGTTACTAGGCAACAGGTCTGGCTCAGCCATTGGTCGGTTGTCAATAAGTCGTCCTGCTCAGCTATTGCTCAGTGCTGCAGAGGGCACTGCCCACTGGTAACTGACAATGAGGGACCATTGGGGAAGTGATTTAGCTCAAGGGTTGGTAGTGAGGTGGTTGTCAGGTGGAGAGTGAGGTTAAGAGGCAGAGTCAGGCCTTTTCCTGGAGGCCCTCCAGCTCACCCAGCCTTGAGCCAATGGGTGAGGCAGGGGGCCCGGGGAACAGATTGAGGATGATGTCCTGCGGGGCTCCAGAGCTCTGACTAAAGCACTCCACTAGCCATGGCCCAGGCCTTGAGGAGTGGCGAACCTCTCCCCCATCCCCGTCTCTGTGACCCACTACCAGTGGCCATCTGTCTGGGTCACAGTCTGTGAGACCTGGTCTCCCCCCATTTGGGCAGCTGGAGGAGACCAAGGGGCAGCTGGATTAGGTGCCTGGCTCCCTTAGGGATGACAGCTGGGCAGGGTGTGGGAACCTGGCCCTGATGG
>NW_011494958.1:1579484-1580155 GCF_000754665.1 Bison bison bison | reverse complement strand
TGATGGAGCTGCCAGCTGAGCTCTGGCCTTCTCTTAGCCAGGAATGAGACCTTGGAGGGTGAGAGTTGTGCCCTGGGACCTTGCCCTTTCTTGTCAGGACGGAGAATAACATTCATTTGGTAGAGATTTATAGGAACCCTGTTACCTGACCATCACCTGACCTCAAGAACAAAAGATCTAGCACCAAGAAGTTTGAAACAACTAATCACACCCCTCCCCCATCTTTTGCTTTTAAAGGGGCTTGTGATGTAACAGTTATGTGAACCTAGCTGGGATGGCAGGGGGCTTGCTGATAGACTGGATGTGTATGCTAAAACAGAGAACTCAAGGATCACTCCTTTATGCCTTAAATACTGCAAAGATGGAGTTCCCATTTATTAAAATGGAGAAGACTACAGGAAAAGCAGGTTTGGGGAAATACAATCTGGAATTTGGTCTTGAACAAGTATAAAACTCCATGGGACTCCCCTGGAGGTCCAGTGGTTAAGACTCCCCACTTCCCACTTCCACTGCAGAGGGCACAGGTTTGATCCCTGGTTGGGGAACTTGAGTCCACATGCCTCGGGACAACTAAACCTGCATGCCACAACTGAGTCTGTAAGCTCTAGAGCCCATGCTCCTCAACAAGAGAAGCCTGCACACTAACTAAAGATGTACTTTAAGAGGGTTAA
>NW_011494958.1:1562765-1579384 GCF_000754665.1 Bison bison bison | reverse complement strand
TGATACCAAGAAGTCTGCAACAACTAACCACACCCAACCCTCACCTTTTGCTTTTAAAGGGGCTTGCTGAAAGCTTTCAGTAACTTTGGGGTTCTTAGGGGATGAGCCACCTGTCTCCTTGTATAAACCTGTAATAAACCTTTCTCTGTTCCAAAAGCTAGTGTTTTAAGTATTGATGGGCCTCACTGTGCATTGGGCACAAAGCCTTGCGATTTGGTAACAGTCTCTGAGCCACACATAGAGACAAGAAACACCCTTGACCTTCAGCTGGCTTGCACTCAGTTGACAAGAACTGGTATGTTTGGGGGTAAGAACCAGCTGTCTGAATTCATCATTTTATTTTTCAGTGCCAAGCTTTCTGATAGTCAAGCTCATTATATGAAGCAAACCCTTCAGCCTAGAATTCTGCACAGCTCCAGGTAAGGGAACATTTGGGTCGTCAAAGCTTGAAATGCACTGGGTAGCTAAAATTAAATAAGGTCATGAGAAGTTAGTAAAATAAACCTTGCAATCAACAAAAGTTAGAGACAGTTCCGCTGGGAGGTGCCACCATGCTCCTTAATTCCACATGGAATGCTTGAGTTCAACAGCAACTTGAGATGGTTGTTTTCTAAGCTGTTGGTGGTCAGGCAGGCTGCAGAAGAGATTTATTTGAAAGGAAACCATGCTGAAGTGCTCTGACTTTCAGGAGGGTCTCTGCTCAGTCCTCAGTGGCAATGCTTCATTCTTTAAATTCCTCTCCACTAAGTAGGGAGGGCCACCTTCTGCTGCAAAGATCAAGTCTACAGAAAAAGCAGAATCTACAATCCACAGATTCTGGTTCTGGTCCTAATGCCATGGTTGGGCAGCTCTCTTAAAATAAGGACCTTCTAATGGTCTCATTATTATGTAGCAGAAATACCTGATAATAGGACTCTTCCCTAGACTTTTTCTTTTTTAAATTATGAGAAAATTGTAGACAACATAATGACTAAATGGCCTGCACCACAGGATGCTACGAACGAAGTGGATTGCAAATCACTGTGTAAACACTGTACCTGGTACAGTAACATTATTGAATCTCTACTTGTCAGCTGTGACACGAAGCACTTACACCTCTGGCTATTTCTCTGTCTCTCTTTGATGATGTCCAAGTCATCAGTATTTAAAGTGAGTAAATAGACCAAGTGGACATGACCCTTTACAAAAAAAAGCAGTGCTCACATTCCAAAAAGAGTGCTCTGAACACCCAACCCCCCCAAGTCCCACCCTCCTCATCTAGAGAACAGACAAAACAGAGTCAAAACTTGTTACTTCAAACAATGGAAAACACAAAAAGCCAAAAATAAGGACTGCATACCCATGTTTCTTTCCTTGTGTCAGGCGCCGTTTCCACAAATATGACGTGAGTGGCGGTCAAATACAAAGTCCCGAGGGCTGCTTTTTTAGAAGATATTCGATCCACCAAGCGAACGTTTTCAACCTAGGGAAATCAGTTTGACAGGGTTATCGTAAAGCAAAAGAGCTGGTCACAAACAAGAGTCAGCAGGTAATCTCGTGCTTAATCCAAATACGATTTTGAACAAGATCCTTCCAAACACGAAAGACAAAAACTTACCCCCTTAAGCTAATTACATCTCACAAAGGTCTGTATATCAAAAGATACAAATTCACCAATTCCTTAAATGCAACCTTAAACATACCACATAAGATTCACACACCCTATTTTTTAAGAATATCCTGAGTTTTAAAGAGGTCAATGTTTTTACTTTAATTACATAATTCTAATTTAAGGCAGGAAGTAAACACATCAAAGTTCTTTGTTGACATGTTAACTATATATGAATTGCATTCCATCAAAAAGAAAAGTGTATTTTCCTATGCATTTCTCAGTTGCGGAAGTGGCCCCAAGGTTGTCTGCTCCCATATAAACTAGCAGGAATACAAACATACATACAGGAGCAAAAAGTATCACAAGAATGTTCTGTGTGCTCCCCAAGAAAATTTACCAAATGAAGATTCTGATATTTATAATAAAATCTTTCTACTAAATAGAATTCTCACCCCTGAACTACAATTCAAACTGTCAGATAAGACTTCTGCAAACAATTTTTACCAAGCATACACCTCTGAAATATAGAGCAATTTCAAGAATACATGCAGCAGGATCATTCCAATATGAAACGTAAAAGAAATGACAAGAGATTGTTTACAGGGCAAATGAAAACCCACACAACGACAACCCCAATAAGGCAGCCACCTCAAACACCCGTAGAACATTCCAGTGATAGGCGGGGCTTAGCAATGCTACTTACTACTGCCAAGAATTAACCATCTACAACAGACACTGACTCAATCCTCATCTCTCAAATCAGTATGTGGTACTCTGTGACTGGTTCATTTCATTTAGCATCATGTTTTCAATCCATGTCTGAATCAAAGTTCATCCATTTGTAGAATATGTCAGTACTTCATTTATTTTTACTGCCCCAAACACGTTCCATTACATGTATATACCACATTTTATTTATCTGTCAGCTGATGGACATTAGGGTTGTTTCTACTTTTTGGTTATTATTAATAATGCTGCTATGAACATTCTTATACAAGTTTTTTTTCTCATACAAGTTTTTATGAGGACAAGTTTTCATTTCTCTTGGGTGTATATATACCTAGGAGTGGAATTGTGCCAGGTCATATGGTAACTCTGTTTAACCTTTTGCAGAATTCCCAGACTATTTTCCAAATCCAAAGTGGCTGTACCATTTTACACTCCCACCACCACTCCATGAGGGTTCTGACTTCTTCATGTCTTTGCCAACACTTGCTATAATCTTTTTTTGATCACAGCCATCCAAGTAGGTACGAGATGGTATTTTGTGATTTTTCACTTGCATTTCCCTAGTGGTTAATGATGCTAATGTCTGTTCATGTGCACACCTGTTTTTAATGAAAACACTTCCTATATTTCACCATTGAATTTGATGTTGATTTTTTTTAAAAAATAGCACATCATGGAAGTGACCTATTCCTGGTTTAATGAGTGCTGATTTTTGAAAATTAGAAATGAACATCAATGCCTTGGAATATTTGCTCTGTTTAGTCTGATGCTATCAATAATAGTCCTGGATTTTCTTAACCCTTATGTCTTGGATTCTTGGTATATGGCCAACTTGGAGTCCATGTATTAATGTTTTAATATCCCTTATATTTTATCTTCTATAATTGTTTTATTTTTGGTTTCCTTTTTGATTTTTCTGCATCTGTGCTTTTAAGAAATATTGGTCTACATTAGCCTGTTTGTGGCACTTTTATCAAGTGAAATCAGTTATGATTACATTAATCAGGAAGCTTTCAACACACAAATTATTTAGTATTTAAAACAAATACAGGCACTTCTTTATACAGAAACAATTCTTTAATAATTCTTCCAATTTTTTGTTCAGTTATAGATCCATTCAATGTTTTCTACTTTTTTATTTTTTTTACTAAATTTCATTTTGACATCCATTTTTTTCAAATTATCTTCTTACTGCTAACTTTCAATTTCTTATAATCTTTTCATTCTTGTCTGTGGGCAAATCCCTCTCTCCTCAACCTTTCTCTCATTCCTAATATTGTAAACTAGGTTCTTACATTTTTATAATTCAATATGCAGAGGTTTTTCCTCCAAGTAACAGGTCTTGGATTTATGAAGTTGATTTTTCTCTTTTCCAATCATTCATTTATGCTTGTGTTTGTTAATGTTTTAACATGCTTTTTTTTGAGTATATCATGTGGTTTTCCTTTGTTCATTTTTAAACCCTCAGGTTTGATAGCTCATTAATTTTCATTCTTTTTGGTTAATAACAAGCTTCAAGTCCAATCATTTTCCTTCAAGCAAATCTTTGGCAAGCATCTTATGAGTTTTGTTTGTAATATTATCATTCTTCTTATTTTCTAGGTAGTTTATAACTACAGTATTTCTTCTCTGACCCAAGAGTTTTTTAAAGAGAATATTTTTCAATTCCCATGTGGTTGGATTATGGTATTTAAACTTTTGTCCTTAAATATTCTACTTTGAACTGCCTATGAGAAAGACATCATGGAAGAGACAGTGGGAGGAGAAGAGAAGGAGATATAGTAGGACATTTCTATGGGGAAAAAACTCAGTTGCACACTGAGATGTGCCTAGCTAAATGAAGCAGAGGCCCAGGGGTGATCTGAGCTTCCCGGTGGCTTCGAGGTAAAGAACCCGCCTGCCAACGCAGGAGACATGGGTTTGATTCCTGGATTGGGAAGATCCCTGGAGAAGGAAATGGCAACCCACTCCAGTATTCTTGCCTGGGAAATCTCATGGACAGAGGAGCCTAGTGGGCTACAGTCCATGGGGTCTCAAAAGAGTCAGACCGGACTGCGCGACTAAAACAAACAAATCAGAGGGTGTTATATCAATTAACAATATAAAAAAAAGGAGCATAAATAATTTTCTCTGCACTTAGAACCCACAAAACAAAACTTTATTGGGGTAACCATACTGACCATAAGATAATATTTTAAAAGTCAAAGCATTTAGTATGAATTATTCTCCCTATAGAAGTAAAGATATACCACTTAAATTATTTTTAGAAAACTCTCAGTGGACCAGAACAAGGTTCACAGATGGTGGTAGATTAGAACACTTAATGAGATTTTTCCATGTCTTTTTGTTAATTTTGGATGCTGCTGCAGGAAAATTACATTTCAAGATATAGCCATCGTTCTCACAGGTCTCACAGCTGTCAAAAGTAATTCTGAAGTAGAGGGAGGAAATTAAAAAAAAAAAAAAGATGAGGGAAACACCATAAGCATGATTTCCCAATGATGTAATAAGAAGAAATGAGTAATAAAAATTAAAATTCCGTTGCCTGAGAAATTCTGTGAAGACGGACAGCACTGCTCAGGGATCACTGCATGGTTTACACTAAGACAGCCAGGACACTCTTGACTGTGATGCTAGAGTCGGTCAATTCTAGACCAAGTGAAATACACCTCAATTGTGCTGATGCCGTCATGAAGACCCAATGGCTCCATAACTCTGCCTCACTGCTCGGCTAACTCAAGTCTACCTCATCTATGCATATAAATAAACTGTATAGTGAAAAGGCCTCTTTCATACTTGGAGAAATGATGACCTTTAAGAAACTACCAGTTTTCCTTAAGACAACGCAATTCATTTGCATGTGCCTGGGAACACCATGCTCAAGACACACTAGGGATCTGTGCTCTGCAAACGGCAGTTCATCTACACCAAAGATATTATATCATTATGTAATATGACGTTATATCAGTATATCCACGTGATATATCCCATTATATCATTAACTTTTGGTTGTACATTTTTCACATTCTGACATTTCTGAAAGCAGAATGCATCTTAAGATTAATATGGTAAGAAGACACTGTGGCATTTCATTGGCAGCGTTTTTTTTTTCTTTACATAAAATCTCGGTGCATCTCACATCACATGTGCCTTAGACTTGCTGAAATGCAGTTTAGTTTTTGGTCACTGGCGTACAAATGATATTTGAAACCACAGGACTGAAAGGTTGCCTCAGGAGAGCATGTAGAGTGAGGAGAGATGTGAGGGCCTGCAAGAGTGAAACGTGTGATGGAAGAGGAGGAACTGGAGAAGCAAACCGGGGAGGAACGGCCAGTGAGGAGGAAAATCAGAGGGCACGCTACTGGGGGAGGGTGTGCGGAGGGAGCGGTTTGTATGAGAGAGAGTGTGTGTGTGGAATGCTGCCGCCAGATCAAGTAAAGCCAGAACTGGAAACTGCCCACTGGATTCAGCGACGCAGAAGATGCAGGAGGGGTGGTGGGAGCCCTGGGATCAGAAGCCATCACTCAATGGCTGCAGGAGTGAACGCACCAGAGCAGAGTTGAGAAAATGGAGACTCAACTCTTTGTGGAAGTGTGGGCAGTAGCCAGAGAGGGGAGCCTGACCACTCAATATTAATATGTTTAGGATAATCGGCTAACAATTATTTTAAGTAACTTTCTGCTTGAAATTGGCATTTGAAAATAGAACACCTTAAGACAAAATTATACCGCAAAGCTATATTCACAAACCACCATCAGAACATTCTCCTTTGTGGTGGTGGTTGTTCAGTCTCTAAGTCATGTCTGACTCTTTGTGACTCCATGGACTGCAGTACGCTGGGCTTCTCTGTCCTTCACTTCTCCTGGAGCTTGCACAAACGCATGTCCACTGAGTCAGTGATGTCATCCAACCACCTCATTCTCTTTGAGATAAACCCAAAGAAAGCCTGAATATGGGATATGGGAACCCAAATGTTGGCATAGGCAGATGTTTAGGATTCTCTCGACCAAAAGAAAGAACAGCAAACATCCGATTCCACTCGTCAGAATGCCTTTGTGTGGGATGTTAGGCTCTGGAAAGAAGAACAGAGACTGAACAGGATGGAGTCTTTGTGCTAAAGAATCTTACAGCCTCAGTGGAGAAGGCCATGCCCCAGTTTAACAGCCTTTTCATTCCCATCCCTGCTTTGCTGGATTTAGGTGGGGGTGGGGGGTGGGGAATGGTTTCATCAGCTTTTCTAGGCGAAGGCTGAAAAGCCTCAGTGAGCACACCCGGTCCCACCATGGCACCGCTGGTCCTTCCCCATTGATCACGGGCAGGCAGAGCCTCTCCTCAACCATGCTCCATCACACCACCTTCTAATTTCAATCTAAACAGAAGTCCTTATTTTCTAACCTGCAGGTCGAATACTCGACTACTGAACGTTCTGAAGTTCTAGAATCATCTCTATCTGGGAAAGAAAAGCTGCCCTGGAGGCCAGGGAGTCTGAAGGGCAGAGCAGGGTTACCTTTTGTTGAGACCAAGGAAAACGAAAGGCACCGGCCACAGGTCTGGCTTGGGCCAAAGCCCCAGTGCTCAATACCCTATAAAGCAGGCTGAGGGCCTCTGCCAGTCACTGGAGGGAAGAGATCCAGACGCTGCCGACCAGGGAGAGACCAACGTGTCTGCAGCGGCCAAAACCGAAGACAAGTTTATGTTCTAATCTAAGAAAAGCAACTAGAGAAATACTTTGTCGTGCTAAATTTGGTATCATGACATTTTCTAACTCTGGCAACGTGGAAAGTGAAGTATTTGGAAGTCGTGGTGGCCTGGGCTCTGGTTTTGGTTCTGAAAGGGATCCGCTGGGCTCAGGCGGCTGAGCGACTCCCTCTGGGTTCTGACTCCTGCAAAGGACCTACGGCTGTTTAATGCCTTTCCCCACTCAGACTGCTCTCTCTGTCTGAGGTGCTGCAGAGAGATGATAGAAAGAACACAAAACAGCAGCTATGAAAACACACATGAGGTTGTGGTTGTTCAGTCGCTCAGTCGTGTCTGACTCTTTGTGACCCCACATGCAGCACGCCAGGCTTCCCTGTCCTTCACTGTCTCCCGGAGTTTGCTCAAACTCATGTCCATGGAGTCGGTGATGCCATCCAACCAAGAACCGACTCATTGGAAGAGACCCTGATGCTGGGAAAGATTGAGGGCCCGAGGAGAAGGGGACGACAGAGGATGAGATGGTTGGATTCACACGATGATGACTCAATATTACATCTCAAGAAATTCAGCCTCTCAGGACTGTGGTTGGCCAACAAAACTCTTGAGATTTCCCCAGGAAGGGAAGCACCAGCCTCAGCCATGAGAGATGCTACAACAGTCTCTGAAACTGGACCAGGGGCTGCACTGAAGCCGAGAGTCTGGGGCCCAGAGGAGAGAGATGAGCATCCTCCCCACTAGTCCAGGGGTGGGGCCACTGGCCACACCCGGCTCTTCGCAGTCTCCAGGCTCCCATCCAACCTGATATCTTTTCCTCTTTCCTCCTAAAGTCTCTGGAGTCTGGACACAGCTGCCTGAGACCCCCGAGTACTTGGTAAGGCTTCCCGGGTGACTTCTACCTTTGATAATTAAGTGTTGTTTGAATTCATGAAGTCTCTTACTATAGTGTTTAAAAGAAAGTCTCCTGGTTGCCTTTCTTGAACAAATAAATCTTTTTTTTGTTTTTTAAGTATGATATATCATCTTAGTGCTCGTAAGATTCTTTCAGATAAAAATGAAACAATTACGTAAAAAGTATGTTTACATTAGAATGCCAACCTGATTTTTGAAACATGATATTTTGCAATCTATCTAGCCATCCAATTTTTTTTTAAACAATATTTCATGGTGATACTCGAGCTACACAGCACAGAGACCAACCTGGCTTCTTAAAACCCATCCGTCAACTTCCCACTCTACTGGCCAGGACATGGCTCAGTGCTTGTGCAGAAACCAAACTCAAGACCTTTGCAATGATGAGAACCTAGATGGGCACACGGAATCCATTTTTTTCTAAAATGCTCTTCTTTTGGAGCACAACATGTCATATGAGCCACAAAATGTGGGGATATGTGACATAAAAATGTGCTGTTTAAAGTGCCCCGCGGCGGAAGGAGAGGGTGGGACACATTGAGAGGGCAGCACTAACGCAGATACCCTGCCATGTGTCAGACAGCTAGTTAGAAGCTGCTATATCACACAGGGGTCTCAGCTCGGTGCTCTGATGACCTAGAGGACTGGGGGGGGCAGTGTGGGAGGGAGGCTCCAGAGGGAGGGGATACATGTATCCATATAGCTAATCCATGCTGTTGTACAGCAGAAACCAACACAACATCATAAAGCAATTATCCTCCAAATAAGATTTTTTAAAATTTTAAAATAAAGTGCCCTGTAGCCACTGCAGTGCCCCATCCCACTTATGGTCTTTTACAGCAGAATTAGGAGAGGGTGGCAAGGGTCCCATGGCTGGGACAGAAGCCCCCAAGGATAGAGCCCGCCCTGGGTGTTCATAGTCTTGGGTGCAGAGGCTATTCTGGCTTCAAGCAGGTACCACCCCTCATTCACAAACTGCCGAGACTCACAACCGGACGATCCAGGACTAAGTTTCCAGAAATGCTGAAGGTCAAGAAAGAAGCACAATTGAGGAAGCTCCCTCTCGACCTCTCCCCTGAGCAGCAGGGGCAGAAGAAGAAAGGAGAACAAGAACAGCACTGACAACCATTTCGTGAACAGCGGCCGAGTGTCAGGTATGTACTAAGCGTTGTTCGCACAGTGTTTCTAGCCCTGACTGAAAGGGAGAAGTGGCGATCCCATTGAACAAATGATACTACTGTAGCCTGTAAATCCACTGCCCAAGGCCTCGCAGCTAGAAAGCGGGAGAGACAGATTTCAGACCAGAAGTGTCTGACTCCCACATCCGTTTCCCTAGGTCTCTCCCACACTTTACTGCTTCAGTCCAGGCCTAACATTGTAAATTAATGGCTCAATGGCCCAGCCTCCATTTGCCCTAAAATTGCAATGAGAGAGTTGATACAGTGAACAAGTAAAAAGTTCTGGCCAAAGCTAAAGCACTGATCATTCAGTGTAGAGCTTCACATTACAATGGCCATGTTAACCCCCTGTCTGTCCATTTCACTGGCCTGGAGGGACGCATCCCACGTGGTCCCGAGGCAGACTGGGGAGCCTGGCTCCCAGGGGGTCCCAGGACCAGCCAGCCAGAGTCGCGACAGGTGCATTGGTGTGTTTCATGTCAGAAGGTGCCATGACCTCCTGCAAAAGCAGGAGAACCGTGTCAGAAATCAAGTTGCACTTCTGCTCACCAACCACGTGTTAATTCTTTTAGAAAGGTTTCATTTATGGTAGGTGTCCTTGTAGTGCTAAGTAGGATGGTTTAAAGCCTTATCCCAGAGCTCCTGGACAATGAATGATTCCACCGGTGAGGAACTGCATGCATGGGAGAGAAAGAGACGAAGCATCCATCCCTATAGTTAGGAATGAACAGTAACTACTGACAAACAAATCCATAACAGAGACTTCAGACATTTCATTCTCGCTCCCACCGAATGCTCACCTCGTGTCTGTGACTCCATTCTCCCTTTTAACAGCAGTGATAACAGAGGTTGCATGAAAGATGGGCCACTCAGTGGTAGCTGCAAAAAATTTTGACATAGACAAAGAAAAAGAAATACACAAGTCTGCTATTTGGAATTGTTATAATCTCTTATAATAGGGGGGAAAAAGCATTTGATTTCTCTCATTTAAAAAGAAGTACTTTCAATACTGTATTGTATATTTGAAAGTTGCTAAGAGAGCAGATTTTAAAAGTTCTCATCACAAGAAATAAATTGTTAACTCTTTTGAGATGATGAATGTTAACAAACACTATCGTAATCGTTTTGTAATATATATGTGTGTGTGTGTGTGTGCTCAGTCATGTCAGACTCTTTGGAACCCCATGGACTGTAGCCAGTCAGGCTCCTCTGTCCATGGAATTTTCCAGGCAAGAACACTGGAGTGGGTTGTTATTTCCTTCTGCAAAGGATCTTTGCAACCCAGGGGTCAAATTCACATCTCTTGCATCTCCTGCATTGGCAGGCAGATTCTTTACCACTGAGCCACCTGGGAAGCCTATCCATCTATCTATCAAATCATTATACTACACACCCTAAACTAATACAATGTTCTGTGTCAATTATATCTCAATAAAACTGGGAAAATTACATGGTTAAGTGTTGCATAATAAACTTGCTTGCAAAAAAAATTTTAATTGAAAAAATTAAGAGATACACATTTCTCCTAAGTTATATAAAGTTGCTTGAACACATAAAAGGGGGTAGTCACTAAGCTTCAGGAGTTTTCTAATCCAGCCGTTTGGTAGAAAAATCAGAAACACCAAACCTTCTCCCAAAAGGCAGATTTAATCTGTTTAAAACTATAAAACCAATGAAAGTCTTTTCCCAGGACCATTTTATTCAGAGGTCAGATATTGGAGAAGAACTGAGGGAAAGGCAAAAATCACAAAGCCCAATCCAAGAAAATACATGGCATGTAACCAGAAGAAATACTTAGACATTCTGCCCTTCATAAAACTTATAAAATATCCTTGACATAACACTGAGAGAGATGCTAGTGGGAGACACATATTCAGAATGCATGAAAATAATCTTATTTTCAGGCTGTCTGAAAAATTAAGTCTCTCAAATATGTATCCTGCTATGAAGCCAAATTATTTGCTAAAACATCAATACAGTCAAGATAAAATACAAAGTAAGGCCTTTGTTAAAAATCCCTGAAATGGGCTGCCACCCATCAGTTGAAGCCCTGTTAATTTCATTAATTTAATAATTCATGTTATTAATTTGTTGAGTATCTAGTCTGTGCCAGGGACCCAGACCGAGTTATCCAGAGGCTCCTAATTAGCAACACTGCCCACAGATTATCTGACTCCACCTCTGTCCGCCAGGACTTTCTACAGAGCAAGAGACAGAAATCTCAACTTCATATGGCTTCAGTCAAAAGGGATTTTTAAGGAAGCACTTATCTATACTCATCAGGCTGGCCAGGGCTTCAGAGCCCCCAGCGCCCCCCACCCCACATCTCTCAGCAGGTCCCCCTCCCTCTCTGCTGGCTCTAGGCTCAGAAGCCCAACCTCACTGCACACTTCCCCCACAGCCCAAGTCTCCAGGCTTCTCCTTAAGCCAGCCAGAGTGGTCACAGGAATGACAGGTGAGTGGCTGGACTTGAGCCACAGAAGAACATGGGGATGGTCCACAGAGCTGGCCGGGCCCTCGGTAAGCCTGGGAGAATGCACGGGAAACAGCCAGAGCCTGGAGCGCAGCTGCCACATGCTCTCTCCCAGCCTGTCATCTTTCCTCACGCCTCTGTGCATCACTCCCTATTTAAAGTTTCCCCAGTTCCCAGTGCTACTGATCAGGGCCTTCCACAGACTGGCCCCACCTTATCTTTTCAGCAGGCTCCTTTTTTAATGCCCCAAACCACTTTCAGTATTGTATAACAGATGTCACCAACTATTCTCCAAAGAGATCCTGAGCTACCAGAATCCACGCATGGGAACAAAACCCCCCGTGCTGCTACCTCCACCAGCATCTCCTAACCTGTGGAGCCCGCCTCTTCAATCTTACCTCCTCAAGCACCAACATCTCCCTGGACAGAGCCAGTTTCAGGCAGGTTAACTGAAGCAGGAGGGTTCAGATTTGGAAAGACTAAAACCCAATTTCAAACAGACTCATAATCCAAGGACTTTAGACACACCCACAGGTAGATATGGGTAGAGAAGTTCATCCCAGTAATCTTGATCTCATTTTCAAAAGTAAGAGGTAAAAGAATGAATACGTTTATCCAGAATATTCTGTTATGCTAGCTGCAAAAAAAAAGGACACTGAAAATAAAGATCCCGAATCATATGCATGTTAGAAGGATGTTTGGTGTGTCAACTTTCAAAATGAAGAATCCACAGATTTCCTCAAATTGCTGGAAAAATGTAAGACCTTTATTCACACAAGAAATAGGATATTTGACACACATACTTCTACAGATTTTTCAAGCCACCTACAAATCATCAAATCATTCTAATAAATAAGACTATACTCCGAAAAGACATAAGTTGTGCAAAATTTACTATTAAAAGAAGAAAAAAAGCCAGTCAACTTTCTGATATAGAAAAGGATGTTTGGGGAACTCCTCTGATGGTGTAGGGGTTAGGACGTGGTGTTTCCACTGCCATGGCCTAGGTTCAACCCCTAGTCAGGATCCTGCACACCATGGGGCGCAGCCTACATTTTTTTTTTAATGTTTAAAATTTTAATTAAAAAAGAAAAGTATGTTTTCATCCAGCTTAGGTCAAGGTAAAGGAAATATCTCGGTGATTTCAGATAGCCCTGAATGCCTATAAATGGGCAGGACGTTGAGTTCCATCTACCTATACAATTGTTGCAACAGTTGATTTGATGGACATGCGACTAAATTTTAAAAATTCCCTGAGGGGAGATAATAAAACTAAAATAGTTAGTGACACAGACCCGTAGCTACTTAAGAAATGAGACTGCTAGCAATTCTTGGAAAAGACAGAGAAAAGAAAAGCGAGCCCATTTTTCGCTCAAGAGAAACTATAAATGCTATGCCAGCAGCCAAACTCATAAATAAAGCCAGGCACTTGAGAGATCTGCACAGGGCCCATATAATTTATTTTGGTAGGATGACCCTGGATGTGTAGGCTTAAAAGAACATGCACTGTTGAACAAGAGGACAGACTCGGGATTTATTTCAACACCACCTTAAAATAACCTCAACCAAAAATACCATTTTCAACAAGCCTAATAAGAAATAAAAGAGGAAGAAAGAAGAGTTAAGAGCAAAATAAATGAAGAACAGATGCTGGGCCCTCTGTGACTCAAAGAATAAGCCTATGGAGTAACCTATTGAACATAGTTGGCCTTAACACAGTAGTGATTTTGAAAACTAAGATAGTATTTGGGAGAATAAGACCTAGTCAGGAAGCAATAGAAAGCAAAGGCTTCTTTTCATGATTTTCCTCTAAAAAAGATTTCCAAAATGCTTCTGATGTGTTTTTGACAAAAGCAAAGGTCTAAACCATCTACTTATATAATTCTTTGGGAACTATGGGAAAACATTTTTCCAAGGGCAAGTTGTGCCAAATGTAACTTACTGCTGGTCCAAAGAGCGGAGAGACAGCCAGGCACAGAGTGAACCAAGTCGTATACACCCCGGCCCCTCCCACCATCTCCTGGCAGGATTCGGCGCCAGAGGACCAAGGCGGAGAGCCCTTGGTTGGCCGGGCAAGGCCAGGTTCCAGCTCATTTACACATTCCCATGCTTCACCCCTTGGCTCCGGGCCCCCAGGGACAGACTCCATAATCGGCACCATATTTTCCCCCTCCTCGTCTTACGGGTCAGCCCTTGGGAGCCCCTCATTCGCGTTCTGGGAAATGAGCATACAGCAGGATGTCGTGCAGACACAAAGATGCGAAGACCTCTTCCAAGGCTACATGACATCCCTGTGACAGGGAGCTCTGAGGTCCCCAAGAGCTTGAGGACACCACGCACCCAGCACGGTCTGTCCCCTCCAGCCTGCCACCCGTGCCCCGCCTCCTGAATCCTGCCTCTCCTTGGCCATTCCAGACGACAGAGATCACCCACTTTCCTTCAAACTGCTGGGACACTGCTGGTCTTTACTATTAAATATTTATGTCCCATTTATTCTACACTGCCTTATTCTCACTGACCAACTCTGTTTCCAGGAATGTGTGTTCTCAAGGAGGTTCTTTTATTTCCAACCTTCCCTGCAACACCATGAACCATGCAGACCCACACCCACACTAGAAATGTGGAAAAAACAAACATACGGTCCCTGGTTCCCTGGCTTCCTGAAACGATGCACCATCTCGGTAATATCAGAGCAACACAGCAGCCTTTAACATGAGGTCACTTAAGGACAGGTAGTATTTTTTTTTTCCCTTTGTGCCCTAATGCTTAGCACACGCACATGCTGAAGTTTCTGTCTAGTGACTGAAAAATAACAGCCCTATGGTAAAGACAAAGTATGTGAGGGCTTCAGTTCAGTTCAGTCGCTCAGTCGTGTCCGACTCTTTGCGACCCCATGAATCGCAGCACGCCAGGCCTCCTTGTCATTCACCAGGTCCCGGAGTTTACTCAAACTCATGTCCATCAAGTCGGTGATGCCATCCAGCCATCTCATCCTCTGTCATCCCCTTCTCCTCCTGCCCCCAATCCCTCTCAGCATCAGAGTCGTTTACAATGAGTCAACTCTTTGCATGAGGTGGCCAAAGTACTGGAGTTTCAGCTTCAGCATCAGTCCTTCCAATGAACACCCAGGACTCATCTCCTTTAGAATTGACTGGTTGGATCTCCTTGCAGTCCAAGGGATTCTCCAGAGTCTTCTCCAACACCACAGTTCAAAAGCATCAATTCTTCAGCGCTCAGCTTTCTTCACAGTCCAACTCTCACATCCATACATGATTACTAGAAAAACCATAGCCTTAACTAGACGGACCTTTGTTGGCAAAGTAATGTCTCTGCTTTTGAATATGCTATCTAGGTTGGTCATAACTTTCCTTCCAAGGAGTAAGCAGCTTTTAATTTCATGGCTGCAATCACCATCTGCAGTGATTTTGGAGCCCAAAAAAATAAAGTCTGACACGGTTTCCCCATTTATTTCCCATGAAGTGATGGGACCAGATGCCATGATCTTAGTTTTGTTAATGCTGAGCTTTATGCCAACTTTTTCACTCTCCTCTTTCACTTTCATCAAAAGGCTCTTTAGTTCTTCTTCACTTTCTGCCATAAGGGTGGTGTCATCCGCATATCTGAGGTTATCGATATTTCTCCCAGAAATCTTGATTCCAGCTTGTGCTTCTTTCAGTCCAGTGTTTCTCATGACGTACTCTGCATAGAAGTTAAACAAGACAAGCAGGGTGACAATATACAGCCTTCACGTACTCCTTTTCCTATTTGGAACCAGTCTGTTGTTCCATGTCCAGTTATAACTGTTGCTTCCTGACCTGCATACAGGTTTCTCAAGAGGCCAGTCAGGTGGTCTGGTATTCCCATCTCTCAGAATTTTCCACAGTTTCTTGTGATCCACACAGTCAAAGGCTTTGGCATAGTCAATAAAGCAGAAATAGATGTTTTTCTGGAACTCTCTTGCTTTTTCCATGATCCAGCAGATGTTGGCAATTTGATCTCTGGTTCTTCTGCCTTTTCTAAAACCAGCTTGAACATCTGGAAGTTCACGGTTCACATATTGCTGAAGCCTGGCTTGGAGAATTTTGAGCATTACTTTACTAGCATGTGAGATGAGTGCAATTGTGCGGTAGTTTGAGCATTCTTTGGCATTGCCTTTCTTTGGGATTGGAATGAAAACTGACCTTTTCCAGTCCTGTGGCCACTGCTGAGTTTTCCAAATTTGCTGGCATATTGAGTGCAGCACTTTCACAGCATCATCTTTCGGGATTTGAAATAGCTCAACTGGAATTCCATCACCTCCACTAGCTTTGTTCATAGTGATGCTTTCTAAGGCCCACTTGACTTCACATTCCAGGATGTCTGGCTCTAGGTCAGTGATCACACAATTGTGATTATCTGGGCCGTGAATATCTTTTTTGTACAGTTCTTCTGTGTATTCTTGCCATCTCTTCTTAATATCTTCTGCTTCTGTTAGGTTCATACCACTTCTGTCCTTTATCGAGCCCATCTTTGCATGAAATGTTCCCTTGGTATCTCTAATGTCTTGAAGAGATCTCTAGTCTTTCCCATTCTGTTGTATTCCTCTATTTCTTTGCATTGATCACTGAGGAAGGCTTTCTTATCTCTCCTTGCTATTCTTTGGAACTCTGCATTCAGATGCTTATATCTTTCCTTTTCTTCTTTGCTTTTCACTTCTCTTCTTTTAACAGCTATTTGTAAGGTTGCCCCAGACAGCCATTTTGCTTTTTTGCATTTCTTTTCCATGGGGATGGTCTTGATCCCTGCCTCCTGTACAATGTCACAAACCTCCGTCCATAGTTCATCAGGCACTCTATCTATCTGATCTAGTCCCTTAAATCTATTTCTCACTTTCACTGTATAATCATAAGAGATTTGATTTAGGTCATACCTGAATGGTCTAGTGGTTTTCCCTACTTTCTTCAATTTAAGTCTGAATTTGGCAATAAGGAGTTCAGGATCTGAGCCACAGTCAGCTCCTGGTCTTATTTTTGCTGACTGTATAGAGCTTCTCCTAAAAGTA
>NW_011494958.1:1549103-1562610 GCF_000754665.1 Bison bison bison | reverse complement strand
CTGAATGGTCTAGTGGTTTTCCCTACTTTCTTCAATTTAAGTCTGAATTTGGCAATAAGGAGTTCAGGATCTGAGCCACAGTCAGCTCCTGGTCTTATTTTTGCTGACTGTATAGAGCTTCTCCATCTTTGGCTGGAAAGAATATAATCAATCTGATTTTGTTGTTGACCATCTGGTGATGTCCATGTGTAGAGTCTTCTCTTGTGTTGTTGGAAGAGGGTGTTTGCTATGACCAGTGCGTTCTCTTGGCAAAACTCCATTAGCCTTTGCCCTGCTTCATTCCGTATTCCAAGGACAAATTTGCCTGTTACCCCAGGTGTTTCTTGACTTCCTACTTTTGCATTCCAGTCCCCTATAATGAAAAGGACATCTTTTGGGTGTTAGTTCTAAAAGGTCTTATAAGTCTTCATAGAACCATTCAACTTCAGCTTCTTCAGCATTACTGATTGGGGCACAGGCTTGGATTACTGTGCTATTGAATGGTTTGCCTTGGAAACGAACAGAGATCATTCTGTCATTTTTGAGATTGCATCCAAGTACTGCATTTTGGACTCTCTTGTTGACTATGATGGCTACTGCATTTCCTCTAAGGGATTCCTACCCGCAGTAGTAGATATAATGGTCATCTGAGTTAAATTCACCCATTCCAGTCCACTTTAGTTCGCTGATTCCTAGAATGTCGACATTCACTCTTGCCATCTCCTGTTTGACCACTTCCAATTTGCCTTGATTCATGGACCTAACATTCCAGGTTCCTATGCAATATTGCTTTCACATAATCGGACCTTGCTTCTATCACCAGTCACATCCACAACTGGGTATTGTTTTTGCTTTGGCTCCATCCCTTCATTCTTTCTGGAGATATTTCTCCACTGATCTCCAGTAGCATATTGGGCACCTACCGACCTGGGGAGTTCCTGTTTTAGTATCCTATCATTTTGCCTTTTCTCAGCAGTGGCCGAGAGGAGCAATCCCACGTCCAAGGAGTGGCAGCTGCGCGGGCGCAGGAGGGCCGAGAGGAGCTACCCCACGTCTGAGGTCAGGGGGGGTGACTGAGAGGAGCTACCCCATGCCCAAGGTCAGGGGTGGCGGCTGAGAGGAGCAACCCCACGTCCAAGGAGTGGCGGCTGCGCTGGCGCAGGAGGGCAGAGAGGAGCTATTCCATGTTCAAGGTTAGGAGGGGCAGCCGTGAGGACATACCCCTCATCCAAGGTAAGGAGCAGTGGCTGTGCTTTGCTGGAGCAGCTGTGAAGAGATACCCCACATCCAAGGTAAGAGAAAACCAAGTAAGATGGTAGGTGTTGCAAGAGGGCATCAGAGGGCAGACACACTGAAACCATAATCACAGAAAACTAGTCAATCTAATCACACTAGGACCACAGCCTTGTCTAACTCAATGAAACTAAGCCATGCCGTGTGGGGCTACCCAAGACAGGCGGGTCATGGTGGCGAGGTCTGACAGAATGTGGTCCGCTGGAGAAGGGAATGGCAAACCACTTCAGTATTCTTGCCTTGAGAACTCCATGAACAGTATGAACAGTATGTGAGGGCTTAGAGGTAGAATCAGGTATGATTAACCAAGAATGCTCTATTACTGAATTTGAATCTTCAGTCAGGGAGGTAAGGAATTCTCAATGGTGGAAGATGTTGCAAGTACAAGACATAAGGAATAAGGACAAACGAAAAAATAAACAAAAAAAGAGCTCTCTCTGCAAAAGCGAAGACTAAAACTAAATGCCATGGAACTAAGACTTTTGACTTTCCTCCCCATAGCTGGGGTACAGGATGCAGCTGTGGTTAAACAAGCAGTTTTTAAAAGCTGCTGTGAACACAAGTCAGCAGGTAAAAATCAAAGCTGCGCTCTACAACTTGATTAAATTTTTTTTTAAATCCAACTAGTCTTCACACTGAAAAGATGTTACCCAGGTGGTATAGAATCTGACAGGTTTCAAGAAACTTTAGGGCACTTTGCTTTACGTCATAAGCTCTTTATGCAATTGCTATATGTAGTTACAGGCTTCCCAGGTGGCTCAGTGGTAAAGAATCAGCCTGCAATGCAGAAGACACAGGTTCGATCCCTGGGTCAGGAAGATCTCCTGGAGTGGAAACTGGCAACTCACTCGTTTCCTCACAGGTATTCTTGCTGGAAAATTCCATGGACAGATGGCAGGTTATCCATGGGGTCGCAAACTGACAGACACGAGTGAGCATAAGCACGTATGTAATTACATAGCTCTTCGTGAAATTCTTTATTTGAAAAGTTGAGACTATTCAACACACCATGTCCTGCCAGTTTCTGGCAGACTAGTTTTCATGCAGTTATTTGTAGTGTTTTGTGAGAATCCTTGGGATTAAAGTTTTGGTTATAATGTTGTTTCACTTTTTAAAGCCTGATTTTCCTTGCAAAACTAAAATCTGTGAACTTGGTACTAAGCCCAGGTATAATATTTTTATTGGAAGCCATATTTCTATTATCTTGCAAAATACTTTATCTTAATAAAATACTAGCATAAATACGAGAGCACTGAACCCTAACCACTAGACAACCAGGGAGCACTAGCTCGTGTTAAAAAATAAGACAGATGTTAGCTAGACTTATTATGATCAATTTACAATGTACACAAATACCCAGTTGTCTGTTAGGTGTTCCAGGAGGATCCTAGGACATTGGTTTGCCTGCTGAGGTGGGTGAGAAGCAACTGGAAGGTTTATAAGAGAAGAAAGGCAACAGGATTTGGCAAATAAATCTAAAAGTGGAAGATTTTCCAAGGTCTTGGCTTACGGTGATTTTATATATATATTGCAATATTTTTTTTGTTTGTTTGCCTAAGTCTTTCCTACAGTGTAAGTACCATAAAACTAGGGAGCTTGTCTTATTCACCACCAGATGGATCCCCAAGGCCTAAAACAGCACCTGACCTACAGAGAGCACTCAAAGAATAGCTGTTGAAGGTCCAAGTGAAGAATAAAGTCATGAATAGGGTCCTTGAACTGACTCGCTCAGCTCAAGAAGGTAAAATCCCTTTGATAAACCACCACTACTCCCACAGGCTGAACAGCTCACTCCCACGTGGAAGTCAACGATGCCTCAAATGTTCAAAATCATCTGTGCTTTGCTACATGCCCTGAGGAACAAGACTTTCTTTCAGAGCTTGGCAATAAATTTCTTTCTCCGGGAATCTGTGATAAGCAGTGTTTTAATACACGAAAAAGAGGAGAAAAGTAAACATACAATTTTTGTAAAGCTGTCATAGCCTGCCACAAAACGTTAAGTGGGGGTTATTTTTAACCTATTTTAAATGGCTGTGGGAGGAAGGGTTGGACTTGTGTCCTGGGAAGTAACTTTAACTCCCAAAGGCTTCAACTCGCTGTCCACTAGGGGAAAGGCCACTAGAAAAAAATAGTTTTGACTGTTCCTGGCCTAAGAAGTATGGTACAAAATGCGTTTCTTGGCCTCCCTCTGAGTGCAATAGAATATAAAACAGAACCATCACACGGGACAGAGTCACGAAATCCTGGCTGTTCGGTCAAGAAGTTTACTTGCATGCATACTTCACAGTGTGTCCCATTCACAACGGAAAAACCAATAAAAGTAACCTTTAAATAAGGATGAGAAAATATACGTACATGTGTTCTGTGAAAACAAGCACTTCAGACACTGTTTGCCTGTGGAGATGTGACAGAGGTGATAACTAAAGCAAATCGGTCAATACTGTGAGGTGAAGTGACAGATGTTGAAATTCACGAATAAATAAATGAATGTCCAATGGACAACCGTAGGCGGTTATGTGTTCACGTCTTGATCATTTCTCATAAGCATTCAAATATTTCAAGGTGTATAATGTGTTCACTGTAAGACATTAAGCTTCTGAAAGCTTTAATGCAGGCGTCAATGAAACCATGTTATTTTCACCCACTAAAAAAGAGAAAAATCAGTGTATTTCTCAGTTTCCTCCCCACACATCCACTCCAAAGGGAACTCTCTCTCAGAAGTCCTCGATGATGTCATGGAGGCTTCTTCCCCAGGGAACAGAAGCCATGGCAGGGGCTTCCTGAGCAAACTCAACACTTTTCCCAAAATCCATGTGTTTGATGAAATTAATGTTTCTATAAAAGAAAAATATGCTCTCCAATATGGATATGAACTAGAGTTGGGTGATGGGAAGGGACTCTTTGCAGAGTGCCTTCAGAGGAAAACGTACTCAACCACATCGTACAGTGAGGAAATGAAGTCAATGTGTAAGTCAGATGAAATGTTTGGATTAAGAAAAAAGTTTTTATTCTCAAATTTTGTCAAAGTTCTTCCAGCATACAAACCTGTGACCACCTCCTTTTGCAATGATGATGATAATAAATATAATAAAAACAGCAAATATTTACTACATGTCACATTAAGTGTTTCAATGTATCCTCTTGTTTAATGTCCTAATGAGTTGCAGATGGAAAAATCAAGGCTTTGGGAGACCTCAAGTGACTCATTCATTGCTATAGTAATCAAGACTGTGTGGTACTAGTGAAGGATAGAGATCAAAGGAATAGAACCAAGAGTCCAGTAAGAAACCCAAGCATCTATGGTCTGAGCAACTATAGGGAAATAATTTTTCACACGGTTGTGGAGACAAAGGGACTAAGGAAAGTCAGTAAAGGATGCTGGAACAACTGGAATCCCATATGCAAAAGAGTGAATGTAGGCCTCTATCTCATATCATATACAAAAATTAACTCAAAATGGATCAAAGAACTACAGTGTAAATCTTTATGACCCTGGAGTAGGCAATGGTTTCTTAGATATGGCATATAACACGAGCAACCAAAGAAAAAATAGGTAAATTGGACTTAATCAAAAACTTTTGTGCTTCTAAGGACAACAATAAGAAAGTGAAAAAAAAATGACCCACAAAATGGAAGAAAATATCTGCAAGTCATATATCTGATAAAGATCTGGTATCCAGAATATACAAAGACTTACAACTCAACAATACAAATATAGATGACACAATTAAAAATGAACAACTGGCTAGAATATAACACAGAAGAAAATCTTGATGGTTTGGCAGTGCTTTTTAAATACAACAGCAAAGGCATGATCTACAAAAGAAAGAATTGGTAAGTGAGAGCTAATTAAAATGGAAAACTTCTGCTTTGTAAAAGACACTGCCAAAAAAAAAAAAAAAACAACTGAAAAGTCAAGCCACAAATTGGGAGAAAATATTTGCAAAAGACATTTCTGATTAAAAAACACACCTCATTAAAAAATGAGCCAAAGACCTTAACAGACGCCTCACCAAAAACATACAGATGGCAAATAAGCATACAACCTACATCATACATCATCAGGGAAATGCAGATTAAAACAACGAGCTACCACTTCATACTGATTAGAATACAAATCCTGACAACACCAAATGTTGACAAGGATGTGAAGCAACTGGAACTCTCATTCATTCCTGACAGAAATGCAAAATGGTACGGTCACGTTGGAAGAAAGTTTGATGGTTTACTTATAAAACCAAACATGCTCCTACTAGGTTATCGAGCAATTACCTTCTTTGGATTTACTTAAAGGAGCTGAAAACTTACATTCACACAAAAACCTGTACACAGAAGTCTATAACAGCTTTATTCATAATTGCCAGAACTTGGAAGCCACTAAGATGTTCTTCAGTAAGTGAGTAAACTGTGATATATCCACACAATGAAATAGTATTCAGCACTAAAGGGAAATGAATTATCAAGTCATGAAAAGATATGGAGGAACCTTGCTGCTGCTGCTGCTGCTAAGTCATGTCAGTCGTGTCCAACTCTGTGTGACCCCAGAGACAGCAGCCCACCAGGCTCCCCCATCCCTGGGATTCTCCAGGCAAGAACACTGGAGGGGGTTGCCATTTCCTTCTCCAATGCATGAAAGTGAAAAGTGATAGTGAAGTCGCTCAGTCATATCCGACTCCTAGCAACCCCATGGACTGCAGCCCACCAGGCTCCTCCGTCCATGGGATTTTCCAGGCAAGAGTACTGGAGTGGGGTGCCATTGCCTTCTCCGATGGAGGAACCTTAGATGCATATTATTAGGTGAAAGAAACCAAACTGAAAAGGCTACCTAATGGATGATTCCAACTGTATGACATTCTGAGAAAGATAAAACTGTGAAGACACAAAGACATCAGAGATTGCCAAGGGCTGATATGGGAGGGATGAGTATGTGGGACACAGGATTTTCAGGGTAGTGAAGCTACTCTGTATGATACTATAATAATTGTGACTAATGCGGCTATGAATATAGGCATACAAGTGTCTATTTGCGTCCCTGTTTTTAATTCTTTGGGGCATATATGTAGGAACAGAATTGCTGGATCATTACAGTAATTCTATGTTTAAGTTTTTGAGGGACCGCCAAACTGTTATCCCAGCAGCTGCTCCATTTGACATTTCCACCAGTCATGCTCAAGAGTTGCAACTTCTTTACATCCTTGCCAAAACTTACTTTTGTTTGTTTGTTATCAGTAACCATCTAATGGGTATAAAGTGGTATTCGACTGTGGTTTTGATCTGCATTTCCCTAACAGTTAATGATGCTGGCCATCTTTTCAGGTGCTCACCGGCCATCTGGATATCTTCTTTGGAGAAATGTCTATTCAAGTCTTTGCCCAGTTTTTAATTGAGTTGCTTGGATCTTGTTATTATTGTTGAATTATAAAGGTACGTGTTTGCTTTTTGAAAATAGATCCAAATACCTGAACCAGAAAAAGCATAGCAGAATCTTTCATATTACAAAAGAATCATCTAGCACACCTTTAAATATTACACTCCTCTCATGCTGGAAAATGTATCTATTTACAGTTCATCTTGATAAATGATAGGTGAAGGTGAGGGGAAAAAAAAAAATTAAGCTACTGGGAATAAGCCTGACAGGCTACAGTACATGAGGTTACAAAAAAGTCGGACGTGACTTACCGACTAAACAACAAAAATAAATATATTATTTAGTACAAGATACATAATTCAATATTCAACTAAAAATAATTTGATGTTAGTCCTTAGACGCAATGAAATCCATAGGGAACTCTGACTTAACATACAAGCATATATGGTTTATGAGAAAGTTTTCAGAATTTGTATTTAATGACTGACTTTATATCAGACTACTTTCTAAAGGATTTGAGATCTTTATAAGGTGATAAAAAAAGAAAGCCCTATTTTTAAAAAGTATGCCACTCTCATATTGTCCTTCTGCAGCTCCTCAAGGGGATGCCTCCACCCTACTAAGGAAATCACCTGCGTGCCTAACAGCCATCTCAAATTCGGTTTGTCCAAAACTGAGCTCCAGGGTCCCTCTCCCCTCACTTCCAATCTCCTCCTGTGGCTCTTCCCATCTCAGCAATCCACCCTTCCAGGCTGGGGCAAATAACCTAGGTGCTCTCCTTGACGCCTCTTTTTCTCTCCTCTCTTATCTACTCTATTAGTAAATCCTTACCACTCTACTTTTAAATATATTTGGTTTATTTCCACCTCCATTGCTACCCTCATCCCTTCTTTCTATCTTTGCGTACCCTCCCACCTGCATCCAGTTTATTTTTGCCCAAGATCCTGTTAAAGGTAAGTCAGAGCTCGGATCCCTTCTGTGGATCTCCCCACCCTTAAAGCTCGCTCCCCACAGCTACCCCATCCCTGCCCCTCACCCACCTGGCTTACTGCTCCTGCTCGAAGACTCCAAGCAGGTGCCTACTTCCAGACCCTCTGCTGTCCTCAGGTGAGCAGGTAATTGGCTCCCTCACTTGCAGGCCTCTGCTCAAATGTTATTTTATCAAGAAGGCTGTATTACCAGCCTATATCAAACAGACCCATCCTAACACTCCCACCAACATCCCTCTCCTCCTTATATTGTGCTATTTCTCTTCATAGAATTTTCACCATCACACACACATATAGTGTACATCCCCCTAATTAGAAAGGGCTTCCCTGATGGCTCAGTTGGTAAAGAATCTGCTTGCATTCCACTGGAGAAGGGATTGGCTACCCACTCCAGTATTCTTGGGCTTCCCTTGTGGCTCAGCTGGTAAAGAATCCCCCTGCAATGCAGGAGACCTGGGTTTGATCCCTGGGTTGGGAAGATCTCCTGGAGAAGGGAAAGGTTACCCACTCCAGTATTCTGGCCTAGAGAATTCCATGGACTGTAGTCCATGGGGTCACAAAGAGTCAGAAGTGACTGAACAACTTTCACTTTCATCTGCTTTCTTACACAGTATAAAATGAATAGGGATTCTTATGGTCCACGACACATTATGTGTTCTGTACCCACATCCGGACAACCCAGACTTCAACTACACTTTTGCTAAACCTACTAGAAGTGAGGATTTCAACACATGTAGGTGGTTTCGAGGAATGCTTGACCATAACTCCCACTTAGCCACAACTCAGAAAACTAAAGAAAATGTAACTGCTACAGCTATACTTTTTTTTCTATTTTTTAAAAAATTTTTACAATGTTTTGTTGGTTTCTGCCAAACAACAATACAAATAAGCCATAACTATACACACATCCCTTAAGTGGTGTGTTTCTCTGTAACAAACTTATCAGCCTTGCTTCTGAAATGAGATCATGTACTTGATTACACAGGCTACCTCCCCAATATTGTCAAATATTGGGCAATGGAACAGCCCTTAACAATTGGGCAATAATCTGTCTTTGTTGTTGTTTGGCCAGTAAGTCCTGTCTGCCCCATAAACTGCAGCACGCCAGGCCTCCCCGTCCTTCACTATCTCCCGGAGTTTGCTCAAACTTGTGTCCATTGAGTCAGTGATGCCATCCAAACATCTCATCCTCTGTCACCCTCTTCTCCTCTTGCCCTCAATCTGTCCCAGCATCAGGGTCTTTTCCAAAGAGTCGGCTCTTCACATCAGGTGGCCAAAGTATTGGAGCTTTAGCATCACTCCTTCCAGTGAATATTCACGGTTGATTTTCTTTAGGATTGACAGTCTTCACACAGATTCAAATCAAAACAAAAGGCTGACCTTGGTTCTTTTGACAAAACCAAATTGCAATAATGAGAAAAAATGAGAGGAATGTCTGATACCTTCCCTCAGGGCAAGAATGTGAGGAGGGCTCAGAGTGGAAGCACTGGGAACCCAGACCACCTTCTCTCCGGCTCTCAACGTCCAAATGCGAGACAGCGGAGTTGTTGAGGACGCAACCGTTGCTATACTGTCTGCTTCTGAATCCTCACTCTGCTCCTTGCAGCTGACTAACAGATCAGACTAACCTCAGTTTCCTCATCTGTGAAATGGGGATAATAATAATACTTAACCTCATAGAGTTATTTTAGGGACTAATGAATCGAGTGCCTTGCACACAGAAAGTACTACTGAAGGATTTTCTTTCACCAGCACTATTACTATATTGCTACTGTTACAGACAGCCACCAAAAGTATATTCAATCTCACCAATAAGCAAAGGTATATAAATTAATGAGAAATCACAATTGCTGAAGCTTTAATACTTTGACCACCTGATGTGAAGAGCCGACTCATTGGAAAAGATCCTGATGCTGGGAAAGATTGAGGGCAGGAGGAAGGGGGTCACAGAGGATGAGATGGTTGGATGGCATCACTGACTCAACGGACAAGAGTTTGGAGATGGTGAAGGACAGGTAAGTCTGGCGTTCTGCAGTCCACAGGGTCGCAAAGACTCAGACAGGACTCAGCGACTGAACAACAACACTTCATATATCATTCTCATAAGAAGAAAGAAAAAAAGTTCCTCTGCTTACAGTGGTAAAGTAGACACAACTCCAACGGCAAATGTAGCAGATGATGTAAAAAAATCTTTACAATATATCAAAATGAATCCGCTACAGGTATATACAGGTATACATCCTGAACCCTCCTCCCTCCTCCCTCCCTGTCTTTTAATTTCATGGCTGCAATTTCATGGCTGCAATCACCATCTGCAGTGATTTTGGAGCCTAGAATTAACTTAGTTAAATTAAAAGATGCTTACTCCTTGGAAGGAAAGTTATGACCAACCTAGATAGCATATTCAAAAGCAGAGACATTACTTTGCCAACAAAGGTCCGTCTAGTCAAGGCTATGGTTTTTACAGTGGTCATGTATGGATGTGAGAGTTGGACTGTGAAGAAAGCTGAGCACTGAAGAATTGATGCTTTTGAACTGTGGTGTTGGAGAAGACTCTTGAGAGTCCCTTGGACTGCAAGGAGATCCAACCAGTCCATTCTGAAGGAGATCAGTCCTGGGTGTTCTTTGGAAGGAATGATGCTAAAGCTGAAACTCCAGTACTTTGGCCACCTCATGCAAAGAGTTGACTCATTGGAAAAGACTCTGATGCTGGAAAGGATTGGGGGCAGGAGGAGAAGGGGACGACAGAGGATGAGATGGCTGGATGGCATCACCGACTCGATGGACGTGAGTTTGAGTGAACTCCGGGAGTTGGTGATGGACAAGGAGGCCTGGCATGCTGTGATTCATGGGGTCACAAATAGTCGGACACGACTGAGCAACTGAACTGAACTGAAAAGCTGTAAAATGTCCGAAATGTTAATCTGCTTGCAACCTCACAAGTTAGTACCATCTGTGGTATCAAGGATGCTGACAGAAGACACAAGACTCCAGGGTCAGGAATTTGGACTCCGTGACTCTCTGCAACCCAGGACGCAGGGCCCCAGGCCTGCACCAGGCACCTGCCCCCTCCCCTTGCCCCCTCCCCAGTCAATGGGAAAAGAGTGCCCAGCGCAGGCCCTGCACACAGTGGCTCCCAGATAAGGAACTCAGAGCCCAGAGCCGCCCACATGCCAATCTTGTAAGAGAGCTGCTAACAAGCCTGAGCAACCTCTGCCCCCGAGGAAAATATCGCCTTTCTTATCCCAGACAGCAAACAAATCTGCCCTTTGCCCAGGGGAGGAACTGTGTCTTTCTTCCAAGGTGGTTCACTACAAAATCACCCTGGAAAAAGATAACTTCAGAGCAAAAGTGCAGAAATGTTTAAGACCCATGGAGAAGTGATTGCCTTCTAACCCTAAACAACCTAGAATGCCTCCACACAATGTGAGACAGGGTAGTGACGACAGACCAGTTTTCAGAAGAAAGTTTAATAACGTAAGAAATATATTTATGGTATACTATTAGATACAAAACACAGGTTCTCACTTTCCAAAATTACACACACACAGATAAATAAAACTCATTTTGTTTTATGTTGTTTTCCTATTTTTATACAAAGAAAAGTTTTATATACATATATAGTTTATGAAGTTTATATAAAGATAAGTTGATCAGTCATGTCTGACTCTTTGCAACCCCATGGACTATACCGTCCATGGAATTCTCTAGGCTACATTGGAGTGGGTAGCCTTTCCCTTCTCATGGTTGGGGATGTTCCCAACCCAGGGATCAAACCCAGGTCTCCCACTTTGCAGGCAGATTCTCTACCAGCTGAGCTACAAGGGAATTCCAAGAATGCTGGAGTGGGTAGCCTTCTCCAGGGGATATTCCTGACCCAGGAATCGAATCGGGGTCTTCTGCATTGCAGGAGGATTTTTTACCAACTGAGCTATCAAAAGGGCCCACAATAGATACAAAGTTAACAGCAGTTCTTAGGTGTTGAGATTATGCACAGCTTTCATTTTCTTTTTGCTTTTTTGAACTAAATTTTCTGTATTACGTTTTTACAGAAAGAAAGGGGAGTCTTTAAAAAAAACACCCATGGATATGACACCAAAAACACAAGTGAGAAAAGAAAAACTGGGTAAGGTTGACGTCATCAAAATTCAAAACTTTTTCATTAAAAAAAAAGTGTCAGTCACTCAGTCTTGTCCGACTCTTTGTGACCCCATGGACTGCAGCCCATCAGGCCCCTCTGTCCATGGAATTCTTCAGGAAAGAATACTGCAGTGGGTAGCCATTCCCTTCTCTAGGGGATCTTCCTGACCCAGGGATTGAACCTGGATCTCCAGCATTAGCAGGCAGGTTCTTTACCATCTGAACCACCAGGAAAGCCCTTGTGTTCAAAGGATACCATGAAGACAGTGAAAAAAAACTGACAGACTGGGAGAAGACATATGCAAGTCATACCTCTTTCGGAGTTATATCGGATTACTTATTATATGGATTACAGACTTATGTCCATAATGCATAAAGAAGTTTTGCAATTCAATAATTAAGCAAATAACCCAATTAAGAATGAACAAAGGATTTGAACAGACAGCTCTTCAAAGATACACAAATGGTCATTAAACACATGAAAAGATGCTCAATATAATTAGTCAGCGGAAATGCAAACCAAAGCCATGATGAACACCACTTCACACCCCCTGGGATGAATAAAAGAGACTGACAATAACAAGTGCTGGCAGAGATGGGAAAAAATTGGAACCTTCACACATTGTTGCTGGGACCTTAAAATGGTGCAGTCACTTCCAGAAAACAGTTTGGCAGTTCCTCAAAACGTTAAACAAAAGATTGCCATATGAGAGCAATTTCACTCAAAGGAGTTGAAATTCCACCTAAAAGAAATAAAAACATATGCCCACAGAAAAATTTCCACATAGGAGTTCATAGCAGCATTACTTGTAATAGCAAAAACAGGAACAGCACAAATGTCCAACACCTGAAAAACAAAACTGTGATTTATCCACAGAATGGAGAAAAAGAAACAAAGTACTAGCTTATACTACTAACTTGAATAAACCTTAATACATTATGCTAAAAAGAGCAAGCCACAAAGGACTACATATTGCATAATTCAACTTACATGAAATGTTCAGAAAAGGGAAATACATAAAGACATAAAGTACATTAATGATTGCCGGGGATAGCAGGGGCAAGGGAGAAATGGGGAGCGACTTTAGGGTAAGGAGTTTCTTCTTAGACTGATGACATGCTGTGGAATAAGATAACTGTAATGGTTATATAACTGTGAATACACACCAAAAAAGCACAGAACTGCATACTTCAAAAGAGTAAATTTTATAGTACGTAAATTCCATCTCAGCGATGGTGTGATCACTCACCTAGAGTCAGACATCCTGGAATGTGAAGTCAAGTGGGCCTTGGGAAGCATCACTATGAACAAAGCTAGTGGAGGTGATGGAATTCCAGTTGAGCTATTTCAAATCCTAAAAGTTGATGCTGTGAAAATGCTGCACTCAATATGCCAGCAAATGTGGAAAACTCAGCAGTGGCCACAGGACTGGAAAAGGTCAGCTTTCATTCCAATCCCAAAGAAAGGCAATGTCAAAGAATGTTCAAAGACAGGCAATGTCAAAGAATGTTCAAACTACCGCACAATTGCACTCATCTCACATGCTAGTAAAGTGATGCTTAAAATCCTCCAAGCCAGGCTTCAGCAATACGTGAACCATGAACTTCCAGATGTTCAAGCTGGTTATAGAAAAGGCAGAGGAACCAGAGATCAAATTGCCAACATCCGCTGGATCATGGAAAAAGCAAGAGAGTTCCAGAAAAGCATCTATTTCTGCTTTATTGACTATGCCAAAGC
>NW_011494958.1:1538437-1549003 GCF_000754665.1 Bison bison bison | reverse complement strand
ACTGACCTGCCTCTTGAGAAATCTGTATGCAGGTCAGGAAGCAACAGTTAGAACTGGACATGGAACAACAGACTGGTTCCAAATAGGAAAAGGAGTACGTCAAGGCTGTATATTGTCACCCTGCTTATTTAACTTCTATGCAGAGTACATCATGAGAAATGCTGGACTGGAAGAAACACAAGCTGGAATCAAGATTGCCAGGAGAAATATCGATAACCTCAGATATGCAGATGACACCACCCTTATGGCAGAAAGTGAAGAGGAACTCAAAAGCCTCTTGATGAAAGTGAAAGAGGAGAGTGAAAAAGTTGGGTTAAAGCTCAACATTCAGAAAACGAAGATCATGGCATCCGGTCCCATCATTTCATGGCAAATAGATGGGGAAACAGTGGAAACAGTGTCAGACTTTATTTTTCTGGGCTCCAAAATCACTGCAGATGGTGACTGCAGCCATGAAATTAAAAGACGCTTACTCCTTGGAAGGAAAGTTATGACCAACCTAGATAGCATATTCAAAAGCAGAGACATTACTTTGCCAACAAAGGTCCGTCAGATCAAGGTTATGGTTTTTCCAGTGGTCATGTATGGATGTGAGAGTTGGACTGTGAAGAAGGCCGAGCACCGAAAAATTGATGCTTTTGAACAGTGGTGTTGGAGAAGACTCTTGAGAGTCCCTTGGACTGCAAGGAGATCCAACCAGTCCATTCTGAAGGAGATCAGCCCTGGCATTTCTTTGGAAGGAATGATGATAAAGCTGAAACTCCAGTACTTTGGCCACCTCATGCAAAGAGTTGACTCATTGGAAAAGACTCTGATGCTGGGAGGGATTGGGGGCAAGAGGAGGAGACGTCAGAGGATGAGATGGCTGGATGGCATCACTGACTCGATGGATGTGAGTCTGAGTGAACTCTGGGTGTTGGTGATGGACAGGAAGGCCTGGCATGCTGTGATTCATGGGGTCGCAAAGAGTCGGACACGACTGAGCGACTGAACTTAACTGAACTGAAACATTATACACACACAGACCATACATACACATAAAAGCAAGAATTATTGAAATGGTAGAAGATATAAATACACAATTCAGAAAAGTAACAAAACGGTCAATAAAAATCTGGAAAAATATTTCAACTTACTAGAAATAAAAAAAAAAACTACATACAATGAATTAAAGAAGCACTATCCCCCTTTTACAAATATTTTTTTACATAATAAAGCAATGGTACAGTGAGAGAGATACTGTCCTCCATTTCTGAATCTTAATATAACGTTTTTGGAAAGTCATTAGCAACACATATCAGCCATAAAATTGTTCATCTTCTGAGACACAGTAATTTCATCTAAAGCTCTATCCTGAGGGAGTAATCACATATGCAAATAATAAATAAGATATTCGTCATTATATTATTGGAACAGCCTTATGGGGAAATACTTAATGTGATAATGACATATCTATATGATTTTTAAAAAATCACATAGTCTTCTAAAAGCATGTTTTCAAAGACCACAATAGGGTAAATGAAAACAGGCATAGTACAAAATTGAATTGAGAAATCCTTAATTTCTAAACAATCAAATAAAAAGTTTGAACATTCATGCAAAGGAAAAAGGTCTGAAGGAAATAAACTCAAATATTAACAGTGGCTAATTTCTATATTTTTCCTATTATGGAATCAAAAGGCAATATACCATTATCACCTGAAAATGTTTTTTTTTAATAATGATGAAAGAAGATATAACCCTTAGTGCTGACAGTATGATGACAGTGAGTGACACAAAGCCAGTCTTCTCATGATTCTATGAATCTCTATGACAGATCTCGCAAATGAAGTCACTATTTTCAAATGGGGGTGTGGAATTTTGAATTATAATTTGGTGGGTCTGACATTCATTCCAGGCAAGATTCTAAAATGGAATTTTGTATGAACCTAGAAAAGGAAATCATCAATCAGCGCGAGGATTCACTCAATCACTCACAGACTACTTCATTTTTGTCTTTAATGAGCTATCTGGAGAGTTGATGGAGGGCAAGTTTATCAGACGGTAGCTGGCACCAAGCTGAGGGAACTACTATATCTGTTATCAGGAAGGAGAGCTTGAGAGATGAAGGCAAAGTGACTTAAGCTACTAAGAAGTCACATCCGCCTAACTCAGTTTTTTCTTGGATGAGATCACGGATGAGGTAATAGCAGAGGGCGAGGCTGTGGATGGTACCTGGCTGACAGGAATAACAGATGTGCAACCCCAAAGAACAGAGCTAGGGATTAAGCAAGAAGCTAATTCCACTAGGGGGTGGGTGAGTGTGGGTAAGAAGTTAAATCCGGGGGGAGGCAGGGCGGTGGGCAAGAAGCTAAATCCATGGACTGTGGCCGTCCAGGCTCCTCTGTCCATAGGATTCTCCAAGAAAGAAAATTGGAATGGGTTGCCATGCTCTTCTCCAAGGTATCTTCCTGACCCAGGGGACCCACATCTCTTGAATCTCCTACATTGGCAGGCAGATTCTTCACCACTGAGCCACCTGGGAAGCCCTAAATCCAACGAGATAACACTTAACAAAGCAAAGTGTACGATACTATCACTCAAGGAAAAGGCAGGGGAGACCTGACTTTGCAGCTCAATGTGTGCAGACAACTTCAGGGTTCCCTTCCACAGTCAGCTCCCCAGAAGGCCACTGAGCTGTGGCTGGATGATATTTAAATTTAAAAATTAGTTAGCAAACTTTACTCCCCCTGAGTTCAAGAAAACCTAGAGTAATCACGTTTGTTAGTTTGCTTTAACTCATTGAGAAAAGTAACCAGGATATAAAAGAACTTAAAACCAAGCCACTGATTGGTTGCCAGAACAGGCAGTGAAAAGCCTACCACTTAGGTGGCAGGAAAAGGTTACAGAGGTGGCCGAAGGGCCATTTTCTGGAAGGAGGGTTGATGCAGTGGGGAACATCCCACAGGACAGAGCTAGATGCAATTACTAGAAACAACAGTGAGCCAGATTTTGACTCAATATAAAGCAAACTTACTAATGTCTAGAGCTGTCCATGGTGGTCATGGATTGCCAAGGGACACAGTGAGCTCTCAGCATCAGAAGCAGGAAGCTTGGGGTAGCCGGGTACTGGGCCAGAAGAAATCCAAGCACAATTCTAGTCTATTCTCCCCTCAGATGCCTGAAACACCTTCATTTCTCCACTGACAAGAGTCACCCTGACTCTGCATAAAACACCTGTCATCCACTAATTTCTGTAACAGGGATGTGTGTGCCCTAAGTCACTTCAGTTGTGTCTGATTCTTTGCAACCCCATGGACTACAGCCCGCCAGGTTCCTCCAGCCATGGGATTCTCCAGGCAAGAATACTGGAGTGGGTGGCCATGCCCTCCTTCAGGGGATCTTCCCAATCCAGGGATTGAACCCACGTCTCTTATGTCTCCTGCATTGGCAGGCAGGTTCTTTACCACTGGCGCCATCTGGGAAGCCCCACAACAGGGATAATTGTTGGAAAGAACTTCTCTACATAAAGCCAAGATCTTCTCCTCTGCAGTCCCTCCATTGCTGCTCCCTGGGACTATAAAGTGTCTCTTTAAACCCTGGGCCATATGAGAAGCCCTCCAATACTGAAAGATACCACATTATTAGAATCCTTATGAAGACTGTTCATACTCTCTTCATTCCACTCTGGGCAAATAATACACTGAGAAACCTGTACCAGGGGACTTCCTAGGGGCACAAAACCCAAATCCCTGTGAGTGGGTATAGTTTCAGCAAACCACACTCAAATGAATACTACGTAATTATCAAAACAATACATAGGCAGATGACATTCGAATATAAAATATGCATGCAAAATAATGGTGAGTAAAAAGGTCATTAAGAGAAAAAGCATATTGCTGCTCCTGCTAAGTCACTTCAGTCATGTCCGACTCTGTGTGACCCCATAGACGGCAGCCCACCAGGCTCCCCCGTCCCTGGGATTCTCCAGGCAAGAACACTGGAGTGGGTTGCCATTTCCTTCTCCAATGCATGAAAGTGAAAAGTGATAGTGAAGCTGCTCAGTCGTGTCCGACCCTCAGCGACCCCATGCAGCCTTCCAGGCTCCTCCGTCCATAGGATTTTCCAGGCAAGAGTACTGGAGTGGGGTGCCAATGCCTTCTCCAAAAAAGCATATTACTTATGATTGCATAAAAAGGCATATTATCACAAATTAGAAGTGAATTTGGAATGATGTGAGTATAACTTCATCTCATTAGGTTGTTTCTCTAAGAAACTGTTTAAATGTGTAACAAAAATCAATAATAATAACAATAAAAAGTTATATTCTCCCAGAGTGTTCACAGCAGTGGTATTCATAATAATCAAAAAAGTAGAAACAACCCAAACAACCAAACACTGATGAAAGCATAAACAGAATGTAAATCCACAGAATGGAATATTATTCTGTAATAAAAAAGAATGAAGCACCAATATCTGCTAGGAGTTGGATGAACCTAGACAGTGCTGGTCACTCAGTCGTGTCTGACTCTTTGCCATCCCATGGACTTTAAAAGCCCGCCAATCTTCTCTATCCATGGAATTCTCCAGGCAAGAATGCTGGAGTGGGTTTCCATTTCCTTCTCCAGTGGATCTTACTGACCCAAGGATTGAACTCGGTCTCCTGCACTGAGGGGAGATTCTGTATCATCCCAGCTACCAGGGAATGAGGACTGATTCCTAACAGATTTCTTTAGGGGCTGATGAAAATGTTTCCTATAAGACAGCGATGAGAGGAACCCAACAATGTAAATACACTAAAAACACTGAAATTTACACTTTAAAAAGGCTGAATGGGGAATCTTACGTTATTTTAATTGTCTCATTAAAACTATATATAATGACAAAATACATGTCATTATATATATATATATATATGCTATCAATTTTATAAACTATATTGATATCTACAAGTACTTTATACTATTAGAAGACTGACAATATTGTACCTAGTCATGGGTACAATGCACAAGAGGCCTGGATTACTAAAGAAAAAACTAAAACACAAAGTGCTGAAATTAAGAATTACTCATTCCTGTGCTTAGAGTCAGAGAAGGCAATGGCACCCCACTCCAGTACTCTTGCCTGGAAAATCCCATGGGCGGAGGAGCCTGGTAGGCTGCAGTTCATGGGGTCGTGAAGAGTCGGACATGACTGAGCGACTTCACTTTCACTTTTCACTTTCATGCACTGGAGAAGGAAATGGCAACCCACTCCAGTGTTCTTGCCTGGAGAATCCCAGGGACGGGGAAGCCTGGTGGGCTGCTGTCTATGGGGTCGCACAGAGTTGGACACGACTAAAACAACTTAGCAGCTTAGCAGCAGTGCTTAGAGTCACTGAAACATACAGTTAAATATGGTTAAAATAGTATGCTTTACATTATGTGACTTTTAACACAATAAAAAACATTTTAAAAAAAGGAATTACTCATTCTTTCTATTTTCCAATTACTAATTTATTTACTGTGTGCTTCCTTGGTCCCAGAAACTATATTAGGTGCTGTGGCTACACGGGTGAATGAGATGTGATCCTCGCCTTCACAAGGCTCTTGATCTAAAAGAAGAGCTTGAGATGAATAATCGCTTGCATAAATATAAAACTTGCATGTAACATGGGGCATAAGGTGAAAACCTGGGTTCCATGATAGAATATAACAGGCAGCCCTAATTTAGATGGAGAATGGGGCAACAGCCTCCTTGAGGAAGTTACATTGAATCTGAAAGTAGGAAGATTGGAAACTTACGCAGGTGAACAGTGGGGATAAGAGTATCCCCCAGGAGGAACAGCAGTGCGAAAGTCCTCAGGCAGAAAAAGAACCTGTCACAGGCGAGGAACCCACGAAGGCTAGCTGCAATCAGAGGAAGGTAAGCAAGACGACGACTGTCACAGAACCAGGACGGGAAGGAAGCAGAGGTCCATCCAGGCAGGCCTTTCTGGGGATTCTCGCTCTCTAACCTGGGTACAAAGGGAAGCCATCCAAGAATTCCAGCAGGGAAGGAACATAACCAATTTGTGTCATAAAAGCATCACCCGACTCCCTCCGTGGAGGCAGGACTGGAGAAAAACAAAAAGGAACGGGAGACCAGCTAGGAGGCTGTGAGGGTAACGGCTCAGAATGGGGGGATGGGGGTGGAAAGGAAAAGAAGGCATTTTCAAGGCTTTGGAGGTCATCGCGTATTCTATTTCAAAACTCAAATGCACACATGTAGGGGAAAATGTCTTCTGGAAAGGACAAAGCACAAAAAGTAGAGATTACTTTGCCAGAATCCCAGCTAGACTCATTAGCACCTATCCAATACTAACCCACACCCTACAAAACACTTTAAGCTACTTCTGAAAGCCCAGAAGGTTTTCTGTAGAACTAACACTTGAACCCAAATTATCCCTAAGCTTCTTGCAAGGTTTTCTTTTCTTACCAGCAAGTGTCAAAGAAAGCCTGACAGTGAAGTGGAAACAAAAAGTTCACTGTGATGAATACAGGTAATGCTTGATGTCCTCACTTCAACCCAACTGCAAACTAGCTCAACCTTGGAACATTTTTTCTTTCTGATACAGGAACCATTCCGGGAGAAGAACACCCTGTTTAGCATATGCTCTATTAAAGGCTTCAGTTAAACACATACACACACACATCAAGAGAGAAAAATGTGCAAAGCATTCCAGATTATTCATGGGCATCTGTCTCCTTACACTGCACTCCAGAGACTGAAGTGGAGCACACAGGCTGTGATGGATATCATGCAGCTTACAGAGTAAATGAATGACTTTCATTATAATAGGAAAACAACTGCACATTACACACGCATTTTCTCTCCTCTTAAAATAAACCCCTGCTACCCACATGGTCGGAGAAGGCAATGGCACCCCACTCCAGTACTTTTGCCTGGAGAATCTCATGGACGGAGGAGCCTGGTAGGCTGCAGTCCATGGGGTCGCTCAAAGTCGGATATGACTGAGCATCTTCACTTTCACTTTTCACTTTCATGCATTGGAGAAGGAAATGGCAACCCACTCCAGTGTTCTTGCCTGGAGAATCCCAGGGACGGGGGAGCCTGGTGGGCTGCTGTCTATGGGGTCGCACAGAGTCGGACACGACTGAAGTGACTTAGCAGCAGCAGCACCCACATGGTAAACACACGTCAAACCTACAGAGAAACTTCGTGTATACACCTCACAAATCATCTAACACATGAAATCATACAATATAAGGCAATATACCTATTCAACACCCCCAGAATTCAATGGAAGCCAAAAACAAAGATGAATATGACCATCAATAATTATGCATTCTACAACACAAGCTCTTAAGTAGTATTCTCCCCTTTTTCATTTATGTTGTGAAAATTAGTTTTGTACTTAAAAATGTAAAATCAGGGCTTCCTTGATGGCTCACTGGTGAAGAGTCTGCCTGCCAATGCAGGAGTCATGGGTTCGATTCCTGGTCCTGGAAGAACCCACATGCCACGGAGCAACTAAGCCCATGCCCCATAACTATTGAGCCTGTGCTCTAGAGCCTGGGAGTTCCAACTACTAATGCCCGTGTGCCGTAGAGCCCATACTTTGCAACAAGAGAAGCCACCACAATGAGAAACCCACACACTGCAACCAGAGAGCAGCCCCTGCTCACTGCAACTGAAGAAAAGCCCACGCAGCAGTGAAGACCCAGCACAGCCAAAATAAATAAATATTTTTTAAATGTAAAATGAAATTTTCAAAACTATGCAATCACAATGTTGTGTAACAGGAACTAACACAGGATGTTGTTCAGTTCAGTTCAGTCACTCAGTCGTGTCCGACTCTTTGAGACCCCATGAATCGCAGCACGCCAGGCCTCCCTGTCCATCACCAACTCCCGGAGTTCACTCAAACTCACTTCCATCGAGTCGGTGATGCCATCCAGCCATCTCATCCTCTGTCGTCCCCTTTCCTCCTGCCCCCAATCCCTCCCGGCATCAGAGTCTTTTTACCTGCATCTCAATCTCATAGAAAAAAAGATCCAATCTGTGGCTATGGGAAGGGGGGTGGCTGGGGGAAGATGGTCAAAAAATACAAACTTCCAGTTATAAGTAACTACTAGGGATGGAAAGTATAACATGATAAATATAATTTATACTGCTATATGTTATACATGAAAGTTAAGATGATAAATTCTATGAGTTCTCATCACAAGTTTTTTTCTATTTCTTTAATTTTCTCTCTATATGATGACGGGTGGTCATCAACTTATTGAGGTAAACATTTTATGATGTATGTAAGCCGCATCATTACACCGTACACCTTATACAGCACCGTATGTACATTCAATCTCAATAAAACTAGAAGAAAAAACACTAAAGACAAAAATTTTTTAATTGTTTTTAAAATGATATTGTTTAACTTCAAGGAATGGTGTCATCAATTCTATCTTTATCACTGTTAAGGCCTTTGGCATCTTTGAAGTTGTAATGATATATTACAACACATCATACGTACACAACTGCCTGCCAGCATCTCCAATGCTCCTGGTCTTCTTTGGCATCTTGCGTGTTAAGACTCAGCTCTTTGAAGGAGCCTTCCCTCACCCTTTATGGTAGAGTGGACCCTCTGTCCACTGACCTCTCTGCCCACTGTCCTGTGTACACATTTCTCTCTAGATTTACAGCTGCCTCAACAGACTTTATTTTCTTGGGCTCCAAAATCACTGCAGATGGTGACTGCAGCCATGAAATTAAAAGATGCTTGCTCCTTGGAAGAAAAGCTATGACCAACTTACATAGCATTTTCAAAAGCAGAGATATTACTTTGCTGACAAAGGTCCATCTAGTCAAAGCTATGATTTTTCCAGTAGTCATGTATGGATGTGAGAGCTGGGCCATAAAGAAAGCTGAGCATGGAAGAATTGATGCTTTCAAGCTGTGGTGTTAGAGAAGACTCTTGAGACTCCCTTGGACTGCAAGGAGATCCAACCAGTCCATCCTAAAGGAAATCAGCCCTGAATATTCATTGGAAGGACTGATGCTGAAGCTGAAACTCCAATACTTTGGCCACCTGATGTGAAGAACCAACTCATTAGAAACGACCCTGATGCTGGGAAGGATCGAAAGCAGGAAGAGAAGGGGATGACAGAGGACAAGATGGTTGGATGGAATCACCAACTCAATGGACACGAGTTTGAGCAATCTCCGGGAGATGGTGAAGGACAGGGGAGCCTGGCATGCTGCAGTCCATGGGGTCACCAAGAGTTGGATACGACTGAGCGAATGAACAACAACCCTTCAGACCAGGGCCTCCCAGGACATAACACAGAACCTTCCACAGGAAAGGTTCTCAAACACTTGTGGAATGACTTGAATAAACAGACTGGATCCACCCAACCTCTGTAACTTTTAATTTTTTCCACCTGCACTCTCCTAAATGTTAATGACTCTCAACTCAATGACATTTCAGACAACTGCCCATTCCAACCACCCCCTCCCCAACCACCATCTCTTTCTGTTTCCCGACAGGTGATTTCTGGTTTGAAGTACTACACTGCTTACAGTGTGTTTATGAAAACTAGTTTGAGGAACAAGTGACAATATTGCTTGCTGTTCAGGTTTGCACACATGGTTTTATAAACAATGGGTTTGAATAGATTAGAAAAGGCCTTGACTCCCAAAATTCACATTCCATAGGAAAAAAAAAAGCACCTGATATCATGTCACCCTATGACTATTAACATTCACATTAGACATCATTTTTATCAAGAGCTCCCTTCATCATGAAAAAAATAAAAAGGATGCCCTTGGAAAGGGCAGAGAGTCCATGAGCTAAATTCCTCACTCCAGAATAAATTATTTAGCACCACTTAAACCCTGAAAGCTTTGAGCCACCTATTTTGTGGTTTATGGCACTCTCCTTTAAGTTTATAATTTCCCGACTGTGATGCAACAACTTAATTGCACTGTGCAAAATCAATACAACTGAATTTTACTGCTGGAACTGACTTTATGTAGCGAACTAAAAGATTTTATTCTTCCACTGACATGAGACAATTGTAAACACTGCTTTTATAAAGAGGCACTTAGGAAGCACTCCAGAATTTAGGAATGAATTTTTCCTCCTGGACTTACTGCAGAGCAATGGCCCCGTGTCATCAATAGGAGCCCTGGGGCCTCCTACGTTCCGCCCACTCAGAGCTAGCTTTGACTTCGCGGTCAAGGGCCTAGGTTTTGAAGCGATCAACCTGGCAAGGCAAGGCAAGGCACCGTAGATGCAGTCACAGGAGACAACCAATTGGCTGCTGAAACAGGTTTTGTCACTAGTTAAGGGTTTTTATCGGGAACGTCGATCACCTTTTTCGCTCTAAATTATATCACTAGTACAACTATGAGTAGGAAGGTTTGGTACGGGGGTCAATTTAACTGGAATGACCTGGAACCAGTCGCTTTTGTTGAGCTGGTAAGCGGACGATCTGTAAGTTGCAACCCACTGGAAAACGCAAGAAGACGGAAGGACAGATAATACATTTAGACTAGAGCGAACACTGATCATCTACTCGGCCCAAGGTCCACTGCAGTTGATAGCCT
>NW_011494958.1:1537941-1538337 GCF_000754665.1 Bison bison bison | reverse complement strand
GCGGGCTGGGCGGGTCTCAAGCCTTAGATTCAACAAGCTTCCCGAGTGCCTTCAACGCACCTGCACCTAACTCGTTTCCCTGCACCTGTCATTAGGAAGGCTTGTTTCTCTTTCCACTGCTCAGAGCAACCAACAAGGGGAAAAAAAAGAAAAAAGAAAAGAAAAGGTTTTTTTTTTTTTTTTAAAGCAGCAACCTAGTGCTAGACCAGAAAGGGAGCGTTTATCAGCCTATCAGCAGTCCATTACTCAACAGACAATTAGGGTTCCCTCCATCCAGCCCTCAGTCCACCGCGCACCCCCAAGGACGAGAGGTTAGATCCAGCAGCAGCCAAGGCCAGGCCTGAGCGGCAGCTCCAGTGAGCTCAGCCTTCCGGCGAAGCAGGAGATGCTCGGCCG
>NW_011494958.1:1522405-1537636 GCF_000754665.1 Bison bison bison | reverse complement strand
TAGAGCGCGCGGTTCTGCGCTTCGGCAACCTGAGCCGCCTGCCGCCGCCTCCGCTCCCCTGGCCGGGCTCGGGTCGCGGGAGCCAATGCCGCTCGCTTACCCCGGAGAAGGCCAGCCGGCGCAGGACTGTGGGGGTCACTGTTCCCCGAGACACAATGGGGGCCTTGTGTCGGATGTGGCCTCTTGGAGGACAGAAGGGGCCAGGCGCTGCTCCACACTGCCCATCGGCTTCCTTCCAGAGCGTCCCGGCATAGGTGAGACTTAAGGGTGGGTCAGGAAAAAAGGCTGCCACGAGCACTCCAGACGCAGCGTGGCCCGATGGGCTCTGACTGTTTCAGCACAGCCGGCAAGGCACTAGGGACGAAGCTGGAAATGTAGCAACAGTGTTAGCGCCCTAGAACGCGCTGTTAAGTCAGGCATCTCACATCAACCTGTGACTTCACTGTTGGAAGTGACGCTTTCCCCTGGCACTAAATTGGGTTCTCATTTGCCATCCTCACTTAGCTCTAAAGGAACTGAAAGATACAGACACAAAGCATCCATTATATAAGGGCTTCCCAGGTGGCTCAGTGGTGAAGAATCCCGCTGCCGATGCAGGAGACGCGTGCTGGATTCCTGCATCAGGAAGATCCCCTGGAGGAGGAAATGGCAACCCACTTTAGTATTCTTGCCTGGAAAATGCCATGGACTTAGGCGCCTGGCAGGCTATATATAGTCCCCTAGGGTCTCAAAGAATCTGACAGGACTGAGCACATGCACACACACACACCCCACATCCATTACAAGGTATTATTTTTTTCCATTTATGAATTTGGAAAAGTCAAAGAGAAGAAATGTGCCCCACTCCTCCTGCCTTTTTTTCCTTGCAAACTTGTGTGTAAAGTTTCACCATAACTAATATTTCACAAAACTGTTCGTAGTTCTTAGAATAATATCTATCCAATTTTTTTTTCTAGCTCCTACTCATCTCCCTTTCTACCTGGCTTGTAAATTCTTTAGCTAGAGACATTGATTGTTTATCTCTTTTTGTCTAGTACATCCTAGGCACATTGCACTGCAACCTTCCAAATAAATGTTTACTGAATCAATACAATGTTGTACCTGTTTTTAAACTTCCAGGTCCTCTTCACATACCTCTTATCATTTCATCCTCCTCCCACTCTGGGAGGCAATTAGAACAAGTTCAGTAAACTAATGTTTGCATATGGCAAAACTGACCCAGGGTATAATTTCTTATTACAAGAACAATAAGAATAGTGTCAGGAGCTCTCCGGTTTCCATTCAGCCTCTGACTTTGGGCTCCTCATTTATGAAATGAGAAAGTCACCAGCTTACATAATCTCAAAGGTAGCTTCCATCTCAGAATTCCATCAGTGCTAGGAATTCTATATCCATTCTGAGGGGATACATTCTGAAAGAGATAATAACCTTGGAATTATGTGATTTCAGGGTTTTTCTATGTCTTATAGTGACGAATTTTTGCATATAAGTCTTTTGGACCTTACATATTAGCATAGGTGTTTTAAAGCACCCAAAACACAAATTGGTGAGTAAAAAGATATAAATCTGAAAAATATAAATAGCCTAGTGCTAAGAAAAATTTCCAGGTTGGCTCACAAAAATAGCTTCCATTCATCATAGCTATAAAATCAGCATTAGGTGAAAAATGAGTCAAGAATTGCATTCCATTTATTAGGATAAGTTAACATAGAATAGGCTAGAAATAAAAATAAGGAAAGAAATCTCAATAAATAAGTAAACATTTGGGTTTGATCTAATATTTCCCTGAAGAATCCTCTGACTTCACCCCCAACCCCAATCACTATCTTATTGGATCACAAGCTGTGTTGACCCCAGTCAGCCACACTGCACTTTCTGATGCTTAAACTGCCTTCTATCCCCATGTTTCATCGATTCTCTGAACCACCAGCTGGTGGGGCAGAAGAAATTGAAGAAAGCAGCAAGAGTTGGAGGGCAGTGGGGAGTGAGAGAAGAGACTGCTGCTGCTGCTAAGTCACTTCAGTCATGTCCGACTCTGTGCGACCCCATAAACGGTGGCCCACAAGGCTCCCTGGTCCCTGGAATTCTCCAGGCAAGAACACTGGAGTGTATTGCCATTTCCTTCTCCAATGCATGAAAGTGAAAAGTGAAAGTGAAGTCGCTCAGTCGTGTCCGACTCTTAGCGACCCCATCGACTGCAGCCTACCAGGCTCCTCCATCCATGGGATTTTCCAGGCAAGAGTACTGGAGTGGGGTGCCATTGCCTTCTCTGAGAGAAGAGACTACATCATTGAAATGGCTGACTATGTTGACCTGAGCTAGGGCAGAAAGTGAAACCAGCCATTCATTTAGTTAAGAAGCACTGATATGAACTGACTGATGGTCATGCACAAGGTACCATGGCAGAGGCTGGGAAATTGAAGGGAGACCCAGAGGAGGAAGATAGGAAGTTCCACAGCAATGATAAGGATAACATCAAGGAGGTGAAAAGTAGACCGATAAGATGGCAACAGAGCCTGTGGAAATGCCAAAAGTAGCCTCAGGGAGACTGATCCACTTCCTATATTTGTCATATTAATTATACAGAAAATAATAAGTGAACTCAGGATCATATTCTTAATTCCTCAAATATGGTACTGGTGTGTTTGTGATGAAGCACAGGCCATTTGGATAAACGTTGCCCCTCTGTCTTCACAGAATAGAATCTCTCTAAGACTTCAACGGTGTTGTGTATTACCAAACTTCTCCTGGAGAACCTCTTCTTTAGAAGTTTTTGCAAACTTTTCTTATATGCAAAATCACACAGATATTCTAGCTGCAGATAATACTGCTATTGGAATTTTTAAATCCAAACTTGATATTCACTGGGAACTTTCCGAAAATGCTGTGATCTTCAGCGACCCGAGGAGATTTGGAGACATATCAAACACTTGAAAGACGTTTTCCGGAATTCTTATATTTCTCCTGAGGCAGCTAAAACTTCTGATTTGGAGTGAAGCCAAGAGCTCTTTCCTCAGGAGGGTAGTATTGCTAATGATTATAAACTCAGGAAAATCCTATTCAACACTAATAAGCCCCAGCTGTCCATGAAGTTCTGCATAGAGGAGGGCACCCGTCTCTATAGAAGCCAAGTCTTAGCTCGAAGCAGACTAGATACCCAGGATCAAGTGAGAGCTACATTTGGGTTTCTGCAAAGAAATAGCATCCTCACTTCCAGGATTTTTATAAAGTCGTTGATGCCAAATACCAATGTCTTCTTTGGCCTTGCTCTACACCAGATATAGAGAACAAGCGCACTGTGGATTGCAGGCAGCTCTGCCCTTTTTCTAGGAGCCAAAGGGGAACCTCCGGGCCAGCATAGAAGGAGTGCTAACTCTGTGAACAGGCAAGGTTTTAAAATAGAATGTTGGGCCCAGAACCACCATGCTCCCCTGACATCAAGCCCTGATGCTGAGATATACTTTACATTTTGATCCCATTTTCATCTATAATAAGTTTCCCTCTCTTTAGATGGAGTTAGATACATGTGTGGGACAGATTGATAATCATCACAGGCTCCCTAATCATCAGACTTTTGCAAGTATCTGTGCACAGTTCAAATTTTTGTAAATTCAGTAGGTTCATCAGCTTCTATGAAAGTATTTGTAGTAATTCCAACAAAGCCCTATGGAGCCAGGATTCTTTCTGCCTGCCAACAATCTGGAAGCTTCTGAGCCCCAGTTCCAGTTCACTCAAGACTGCCCTGACACGTTTTGATTAGTGAAACAGAACATTAGAAACATTAGAGATCAAAAATAAATAGAATTTTTAAATAAAATGTGGTGTGGCTCTATATGGAATACTATATGAGCTTGAAAGCTTTTTCCCAAAGGATATTTAATGACATAGAAAGATGCTTATAACAAAATTTTAAGCCAAAAAGCCAGATACTAAACTGTATATACAGTGTGATCTGAGTTGTTTTTCAAAATGAGTGTGTATGAATGGATAACCCACAAGGACCTACTGTGCCGCACAGGGAACTCTGCTCAGTGTTATGTGGCAGCCTGGATGGGAGAGGGGTTTGGGGAGAATGGACACATGTATATGTATGGCCGAGTCCCTTTGCAGTCCACCTGAAACCATTACAACCTTGTTAATTGGCTATCCTCCAATATAAAATAAAAAGTTTAGAACAAAGAATCTGAGATCCTAAATGACCATGTGAAGGAGACCTTCCTGACATCCTGAAGTACTTGAATCAGGAATTTTATATACCAGATTTTAAAATCTTTTTTGTTTTTAATAGCAAGAAAAAAAAGTTCAAAAAAAAATGAGTCTGTGAGTATGTGTGAAAGTAAGAAGAAAAAGTATAGGCATAACAATTACATCTGGGTGGTGGATTTGTGGGAGATTATAATTTTGGTTTTTTATAGTTTACAACTATTTATATTACATATTTTAACAATTGCAAAGAATGTGTCCTTTAAAAGGTCATTTCAAATAAAAACAAATAATAATCAATAAGCATGTCATAGTGTCAAGAGTCAAAGCAAATTTTTTTGTGGAGAAAATTTTAGTTTATTTTTTTTAAACTACTGAAGAGTTAAAAGAACTTTTAAATATGTACTTCCTAAAATTTCAAGTCAAATGTAATCTTCCTGAAAAGTAATCATTTTTCAAGCATAAAATTGGGCTTATTTTCCATGAGGAAACAATAAAAACAATATCACGAATGTGCATCAATAGCTGGAAAAAGAAAAGAGGAGGGCACACCCTCTTGAGCTGTCAGGATTTTGGCAACAATATTTTTACAATCAAGTTAAAAAAAAACCAACAACACTGAAAGATTTTTCTATGAAATATAATCCAGCTTTGAGGAAGGTTCTATGGTGCTTCAAAGCCAATGTTCTATAAAAATTATTTAACTGATCTTTTAGTAAAAATCTGAGATGCGTCTTTGGTGTTTGGGTCATACATAATTAATAAAACCTTATCTTAACCCCCCTCTTTTTAAAATTTAGATGCAGATGCTAAATACTAACAACATGCATATAAACACAGATCTTGTAACCAGGACAATTTGAGATTTTTAATAAACAGATAAAGAGTTGTTCTTGGGTTACATGAAGGTTTCTTGTGGAGATAATGAGTAATTTTGAATGCTGGCCCTGCAAGGCAATTTTTCTATATCTTCTTTGGCAGAGAGAATATTTTTGTAAAGAAAAATGGTGAACAAGATTCATGCGAGACGGTGAACTAACAAGGTTCTGACCTGGATCTAACGTGCGGAGCAGCACGCACGTTTGCTTTCAGATTGGGCATGTATTGATTGGCTGTCTTGCCCTTGTAAAGACTTGCTTCAAGAGCTTGAACAGAGCAGACAGAGGAACCCGATCCTCTGTCCATAAAACCGATCACGTTTATTTTCAAAATTTCGTTCCTGACCACTTGGTCACTTTTCAGAGTCTGCGTGAATAATCACCAACTTATGAATGAATGATAGTCCAAAAGTCGTACTGTAAGAAGTTGTTTAGTGCTCAGATTTCACAAATGATGACAACATTTCTGGGTCATTCCTCAGAATGTTCTGCAAACAATGGTACTAATCACCCTACTCCTTACACTGTATTGCAGTAGTCCCCAACCTTTTTGGCACCAGGGACCCGTTTTAGGGAAAACAGTTTTTCCGTGGAGCAGCGTGGGCAGGAGAAGGCTTTGGGATGATCCAAGCACATTACATTTAAGTATGGAATAACATTTGAGTCCATAATACCTGAGTTCTACATGGGGGCGGGGGGAGTAATAGATGATCCTCTTCCAATATAAATGATCAACATGAGTTGTGCTGTGCTGTACTTAGTCACTCAGTCGTGTCCGACTCTTTGTGACACCATGGACTGTAGCTCGCCAGGCTCCTCTGTCCATGGGGATTCTCCAGGCAAGACTACTGGAGTGGGTTGCCATGCCCTCCTCCAGGAGATCTTCCCAACCCAGGGATCGAACCCAGGCCTCCCGCATTGCAGACAGATTCTTTACCATCTGAGCCACCAGGGAAACCCTCAACATGAGTTAGGTATCCAGAAAAAGGTGTTCCTAATTGATCCATAGAAGCTGTGTTTGCATTATCAGTTACAATACAGACTAATTGAGGGGCTATTTCAAAAAAAACATAGGATTTAGGGAAAACAGTCTATTCACAATAGCTGATGGAGGTCTCCAATAAGCAGGGTTCTCAAATTCGAGAAGCTGATCCACATAAGAGCATCGGCCTCTAGGGCCAGACTGCCTGGTCTTGAATTCAGGCTCTCCCACTTACGCAGGGAATAAGCTTGGGAAGTGCTTAACTTCTCTGTGCCTCAGTTTCCTCACCTGTAAAATGGGAATTAATGACTGGATTGTTATGAGGAATCCAGGCATAGTGAATTCAAAGCAATTGGAATACTGCCTGTCACCTGTAAGCTCTTGAAAACCTCTCTTCCTGGGCCTATCTCCTCTTCCACCTCACTTCTCATTTCTAACTCAAAATAGGCAGAAAGCAAAACACAACAGTTCTCACTAATCGGCACTAACGGTGTTTGGGGGTGGGACAATTAATTCATAGTGCAAGTCTGACCCACAGACCATCTGTTATCCCTGATCTCTGGGCACTAAATACCCATGGAACACCCCACTCATTGTGACATTCAAAAATGGTGTCCCTGAGGCTTCCCTAGTGGCTCAGTGGTGAAGAATCACCTGGAAATGCAAAAGTCACGGGTTCTATCCCTGATCCTGGAAGATCCCACACACTGCAGAGCAACTAAGCCCATGGGCCACAACTACTCAGTCTGTGCTCTAGAGCCTAGAAGCTGCAACTTCTGAGCCCACGTGCTACAACTAATGAAAAAGCCCACCGTGCCCTGGAACCCAGGCTCAGCAACAAGAGAAGCCACTGCAGTGAAAAGCCCAGGCACCACAACTAAAGACCCAGCACAGCCAAAAATAAACAAAAAGGGTGCCCCTCCCCAACAATATTTACAAATACCCGCTCATTCCAAATGCCCACCTGAGTTAAGGATCACAGTAGATACTTATCACTTACTTTAATAGATGTCAGTTGAAGTTAAAGGGGGAAAAATGGAAAGGGTGGTAGATGAAATAGACAATAGTGACGTTAACGACTACTGTTTGTCGAGTCCTTACTATGTGAAAAGCTCATAACAGGCCCATAAGGAGAAGAAATGAAGATTTTAAACATTAAATAACTAACCCGGGTCACAGAGGTGTCAAGGTGATATGGGAATTTGAATTCATAGTTCTTTTACACCATATCTTGTGCTCTTGCTTATCAACTAGGTAGCTTACTGCTTTAAGTCAATTAAGCTAAGTCAACTGACCCTCAGAACAACACAATCAGTTTGACCAAAGACCAGATTTTGTGCAACATGAACACACTTGTCTATACATCTATATGGTAGGCTTTAAGCATGTTTTTGCTCATCCTGAGCTCTAGACTCTTGACTTTAAAGATCAGGTGGAGTTCAAACAGTTTGTAGAAAAATATAGATAGCAATACCTGTAAGACTTTCTATGAAATTCACAAAAATTGCCTGGAGACTAATTGAATTCTCAGTCTATAAAGTAAGAGGAGTGTAAGTCAGAAGTCTTTGGGTCTTTCTAGCCTGTGGATATGACTTCCACTGGCTCATGTCTCCATTTGCCCAGACAGAAATTCCAGTAATGTTCCCCCCAGGAGTGTCTAGACATTCCTAAACGCTTGCTGGATACACCCAGGAACACCTGTTCTCCTCAAGCTCCACTCCAGCCTCTGTCTTACGAAAGCCCCACCTGGGAGATAACCTCTTTATCGTCATTGCTACTGGAGCTTTCAGTGAGAAGGTTGATACGCATGCCAAGGGATTCCTTTCCTTGCACTTCCAGGTTGACCATTTGGAAGGGGAGGGGCTTTGCTGGGTTTCCCACAGGGGTGGTCAGGATGCCTCTCTCCCCAGTTCCAGGTCACATTTTTCTGAATTGCAAAGCAGCTCTGCTTGAGTCCAGAGTCCACAGAATTTCTCATGAACTCCTTTAGTTTGAGGCTCATCCATCTTTCCTTGGGCTTCCCAAGTGGTGCAGTAGTAAAGAATCTGTCTGCTAATGCAGGAGATGCACGTTCTATCCCTGAGTCAGGAAGATCCCCTGGAGGAGGAGCTAGCAACCTGCTCCAGTATTCTTGCGGGGGGAATCCCATGGACAGAGGAGTCTGGTGGGCTACAGTCCATAGGGTCACAAAAAGTTGGACATGACTGAACAACTGAGCATGCATGCATGCATCTTTCCATTGATATTCAAACCTGGCTGATGAAATAATATGTCAGTCATGAATTCTGCTGTCCTTGCCTCTAAAGAAAATAAAAGCAAAACCCCTCATTTTACTGGCTAACTTTACATGTCTGCTTGACCAGGCTAAGTTATCCAGTTGTGGGGTCAAACAGCAGTCTACTTGTTGCCATGAAGGCAACTTTTTTTTTTTTTTTTTAGCTGTGATTAACATTTAATTCAGTAGACTTTGAGAAAAGCAGATTACCTTCCATAATGTGGGTGGGCTCCATCCAGTTAATTGAAAACCTTAAGAGGAAAGACTGAGGTCCCTAAAGAGCAAAAAATTCTGTCTCCAGACTGCCTTTGAGCTCAAGACTGCAACGACTCCTGCTGGAATTTACAGCCTGCTGGCCTGCCCTGCAGATTCTGGACGCCTAGCCCCACAATCACATGAGCCAGTTCTTCAAAATAAATCTAGACCTAAATACAGAGATACCATAGATATATATATATGAAATTGATGTAGGGAGTACATATAGGATAATAGGATATCTTTATAGGATAATAGGGAAGAGGATAATAAAATATATACAGGATATTAAGATTACAAAATTAACATATAACTATGTGTATATAATATATCCTGTGGTATCTTCTATATATTAACTATATATGTACGATAGCTTCTATACATTTACTATATATATCTCCTGTTGATTCTGTTTCTCTGAAGAACCATGACTAATATACTTATTCTCTTACAGAGGATCCAAAAGTACTCAACCAGAGCAACTCAAAAGATGCTCAGAGACTACACCTGCTTGCAAGGTCAGCAAACCAGACGTTGATCAGTGACCACACTGAGGTCCTCTGAAGCTCTGTTTTATGCCGTAAGTAATGATTTGTAGGAGATCGAAGGTGGGTTAGGGGCTCAGTCTCGGTTTCTCTCACCTAGGGCAAGCATTGCTAAGGAGATCCCCCTGCAGTGGCCTTGAACCCTGTTGTTCTTCCCCACCCAGCTGGCACGGGGTAATGGCTTCTTCAAGAACCTTCCTAGCACTGTGATTTGTACTTCCACCACTACTATAATTAGCTAACCTTTATTGACCGTTTCCTCTTTCACCCAGATGTCAGCTGGGATATGCTCACTCTCTGAGATCAAATTAGCTGGAACCCACAGTCCAGGCCCCATGCAAGCCCACATTTCTGCAGATTTTTTTAAAATTAAATTTACTTATTTTTTTATTGAAGGATAATTGCTTTACAGAATTTTGTTGTTTTCTGTCAAACCTCAACATGAACCAGCCATAGGTATACATATATCCCCCTCCCTTTTGAATCTCCCTCCCATCCCCCTCCACATATCACCCCTCTAGGTTCATACAGAACCCTTGTTTGAGTTTCCTGAACCATACAGCAAATTCCCATTGGTTATCTATTTTACATATGGCAATGTAAGTTTCCATGTTACTCTTCCCATATATCTCACCCTCTCCTCCCCTCTCCCCATGTCCATAAGTCTATTCTCTATGTCTGTTTCTCCATTGCTGCCCTGAAAATAAATTCTTCAGTACCATTTTTCTAGATTCCATATACGATATTTATTTTTCTCATTCTGACTCACTTCACTCTGTATAAAAAGTTCTAGGTTCATCCACCCAATTAGAACAGACTCAAATGCATTCCTTTTTATGGCTGAGTAATATTCCATTGTGTATATGTACCACAACTTCTTTATCCATTCATCTGTCGATGGACATCTAGGTTGCTTCCATGTTCTAGCTATTTTAAATAGTGCTGCAATGAACAGTGGGATACATGTATCTTTTTCAATTTTTCTGCAGATTTTTATATGAGGAAGAAATTCAACATAGGCTTTAGGGTCCCATTGCCTCTCTATCATGGCTTGTCATCTTAGACTTGTAATTCAATTCTTTCTCTAGTTCTTCATAAAACATCTCAGACCAAATATTTGAGATGATATATAATGATACTGAGGATATATTGTTTTAATTTTTAGGATTGCTTATTTCACATCACCCAGCACAGTACTACCAATCTGAAAAAACATATCAATGTAGTGAATAATATTTGAGACATGAATTATTCATATTCATACTTGAGATATGAATTATTTCCTTACATTTCCTTTCACCATTATCTTTCCTCCCACTACTCAAGCAGCTGTAGTACCTTTCACTTAAAAGGAGGTCAGATAAAAATTAGACCTCAAAAGCCCTTGAATAGCAGAGAGTTGAGCCGAGAGCCACAATACCTGGAAAAAAATGATTTCTCAGTTCCAAAAACAGAGCTTTAATTATCAACATCCAAAGCCCGAGGGAGAAAAACATAAAGTTTACCCTCAAACAATATATGGTGAAGAGAAGGATGAAGAGTCCATATTCAGCCACACAGGAAGAGGATGAAAGACTTTTCCTGCCGTGGGAAAGAACTTCAAAGGGGAGCGAAGAGGCAGAGGGTAAGTCTGTGAGTGTTTGATGCTTCACTTCCCGCGTAGGCTGAGTCCAGTGGTGAAGACAACTGGAAATCCAAGATGGGTTTAGAGAACCTGAGGCGGGAAAGGACTAGATCTTCCCTCTCAAAGCAAAGCCTGGGAAGCCTGCAAGTCTCTTAGAGAAAGTAGCAGCAGCAAAAATCTGAGAGATGCCCAGACAGGTGGCCCAAGGGCAGCCTCAGGGGCTGCCAGGGTTTCATGGGGACAGAGACAGAGAAGTACGACAGCCCCTGAGAGCGGGGTGAGGATGACACCCAGGCCAGGGGGCATGAAGGAATCTGGGATCTCCACCCCAGTGAGCAGGACCCAGAGTGGCCTGCATGGAACAGATCATCAGGAGGGTTATTGGGAGATCAGTGGTCCCTTGAGCACAAGCAGGTACATCCAGAGGCAGATGGGAGAGGGTGAAGCTCAGCATCATTTCAGAGATGGACACAGGCTGACTGAGGACCCAGCATCCTCTTCTGGCCTGGATGATTGTTAAAGTCTCTTCATTCTGGAACTCAGGTCACTGCCTGGGCAGAAAGGAGGAAAAGAGTTGAGGAAGCATAGGCAATGAGTGAGGGCAAAATCTCAGGTGGCACTAGTGGTAAAGAACCTGCCTGCCAATGCAGGAGACATAAGAGACGTGGGTTCGATCCCTAGGCCGGGAAGATCCCCTGGAGGAGGGCATGACAACCCCCACTCCAGTATTCTTGCCTGGGAAATCCCATGGACAGAGGAATCTGGTGGACTACAGTCCATAGGGTTGCAAAGAGTTGGACATGACTGAAGCAACTTAGTATGCAGGAAATGACTGAATCATTGATCACCACCATCTATGGAATTTTACCCTAACTGAGCTAACCCTGAATCAGATTATTTTTGTCACTGTTCATTAAAAAAAAAAAAAAAAAAGGACACACAAAATTTAGTTCTTATAGAGAAATGAAGTTTCAATTTTGCATACCCGTGCAATATATAGGGAAGGTTAATAAAATTTTTACTTAAAACTTCAGGCATTTCTGCTGTTGAAGTGCCAGTGCATTCACACAAGGGGTTCTCACTGGCCCTTCAACCAGCCTTACTTCTTACTTCTGGTTTTCTCGCTTACATTCACTTCTCTACTCCTTTACACCCAGTTTGCCTTGGGAATTCCAAGTTCTGCAGGGTGCAGAGCAAGTCAACTTGCTCTGCAAGTCAAAGTATTGGAGTTTCAGCATCAGTCCTTCCAATGAATATTCAGGACTGATTTCCTTTAGGATGGACTGGTTGGATCGCCTTGTTATCCACCCTCACAAGAGTCTTCTCCAACACCACAGTTCAAAAGCATCAATTCTTTGGCACTCAGCTTTCTTTATAGTCCAACTCTCACATCCATACATGACTACATACAAAGCCATAGCTTTGACTAGACGGACCTTTGTTGACAAAGTCTAGGGCAACACAAAGAATCTTCCTATGGAACAAAATCTGTCCCTAGAAGTCACTTGGGTGATGAATGGCATCTTCCTCCTTTACAACTATGTTGTACATGACTGAAGCAGCTCAGCACACATGCAGGGAGAAACACTGGGCTGGATGAAGACTCAAGATTGCCAAGAGAAATATCAATAACCTCAGATACGCAGGTAACACTACTCTTACGGCAGAAAGCAAAGAAGAACTAAAGGCCTCTTGCTGAAAGTGAAAGAGGAGAGTGAAAAAGTTGGCTTAAAGCTCAACATTCAGAAAACTAAGTTCATGGCATCTGGTCCTATCACTTCATGGCAAATAGATGGGGAACCATTGGAAACAATGACAGACTTCATTTTTGGGGGCTCCAAACTCACTGCAGATGGTGATTGCAGCCATGAAATTAAAAGACTCCTTGGAAGAAAAGTTATGACCAACCTAGACAACATATTAAAAACCAGAGACATTACTTTGCCAACAAAGGTCCATCTAGTCAAAGCTATGGTTTTTCCAGTAGTCATGTATGGATGTGAGAGTTGGACTATAAAGAAAACTGAGTGCCAAAGAATTGATGCTTTTGAACTGTGGTGTTGGAGAAGACTCTTGAGAGGGTTGACAGCAAGGCGATCCAACCAGTCTATCCTAAAGGAAATCAGTCCTGAATATTCATTGGAAGGACTGATGCTGAAACTCCAATACTTTGACCACCTGATGTGAAGAACTGACTCACTGGAAAAGACCCTGACACTGGGAAAAATTGAAGGCAGGAGGAGAAGGGGACGACTGAGGGTGAGATGGTTGGATGGCATCACCAACTCAATAGACATGAGCTTGAGTAATGGACAGGGAGGCCTGGCATGCTGCAGTCCATGGGGTTGCAAACTGATGCATCAGTAATGTGCTAGTTGCCTTTTGTACCTTGCCTCTCAATAACCCAAACAAGAAAGCTGAAGGAGGCTCAGAAGGAAAATAGAAAGAGACAGAGGTCAGAAATTGAGTGGGTAATATTCGGACACTGTCTCCCTATTCTGAAATCCTACACTGTTAGCCATTGTACTGCAAATATTCCTAGTCCTTGCTTAGGTACTTGGTTAACATCCCTGAGGATGAAGTCTTGATCATGCCATTTCTTCCAAAGCCTTGGATTCCATCCAGCCTGCTTAGCCTGATTTACTGGTTAACGAAACAGCTGATGGCTGTGGACTCAGTGTCCCCAGCCAGGAAGCTCATTGTTTGCCTTCTCATTTTGGCAACTTGCTCAGTGGTACCGTCAGCCTTACTGCCTCTGAGGCCTGGGGGAGTCTTTTAATTCCCTTCTGATGAGAACAGTCATCTCCTGCTCTGAGTTTCAACTGAAATTTGATAGTGAATATTTCCTGTGCATCTCTCTGGGAGCAGTAGCTAATGGGTGATATTACTGTTTAATCTTTTTATGTCGCCCCCTGTGGACTACCAGCATCACCCAGAACAGGGTTCTTGCAGCCTCCTTGGAGGAAAAATGATTCCAAAAGGGAGTGGGTTTATGCTGGTTCCCAGCCAATGTTCTCACCAAATAGAGGCGGGAGGAGAGTTGTGTAAATGTACGGAATCTTGCAAATTAGTTGGCCCTAGGCTGAAAAATGGAGAAAGCAATAGCACCCCACTCCAGTACTCTTGCCTGGAAAATCCCAAGGATGGAGGAGGCTGGTAGGCTGTAGTCCATGGGGTCGCTGAGGGTCGGACACGACAGAGCGACTTCACTTTCACTTTTCACTTTCATGCATTGAAGAAGGAAATGGCAACCCACTCCAGTGTTCTTGCCTGGAGAATCTCAGGGACGGGGGAGCCTGGTGGGCTGCCATCTATAGGGTTGCACAGAGTTGGACACGACTGAAGTGACACAGTAGCAGCAGCAGCAGCAGGCTGGAAAAATTGTATGTTCAGAAATGCCTAACAACTCATGAAAAGTAGACACTTCAAATATTTTCTCATTTCTAAGAAGACTGAAAAATAGAACACGTTGCATTTAACCTTGGCAATCTAATGATCATTACAAATTTATCTATTTCAAGGTTATTTCACTCTGAAAAATTAAGTTTTGAGTTTTTGAAAAAATCTTAGAAAAAAATCTTTCATGAGTTAATACACTGTGCTGTGATAACAGTCAAGTAGATTAACCTCAAACCCAACTTGATTAATTTCTGTTTTAAAAACTCTTATCAATTCTAACATAAAATAAAAATTAAATTAAAAAAAATAAAAACCCTATTTACCCCAGGTAGGCAAGCTTTTTTAATAATCAAAAATCAGTGTAATTCACCATAGTATTAGACTGAAAAAAAAAAACCCTCTCTTTTAAAAAAATTAATTTTATTAGTTTATTTGTTGGCTGTGTTGGGTCTTCACTGCTGTGCAGGCCTTTCTCTAGTTGTGGTGACTGGGGCCCACTCTCCAGTTTCAGCGCAGGCTTCTCACTGTGGTAGCTTCTCTTGTTGCTGAGCACCGGCTCCAGGGCATGCGGGCTTCAGTATTTGCGGCTCCCTGGCTCTAGAGCACAAGCTAAACAGTTGTGACCCACAGGTTTAGTTGCTCCTTGACACATGGGATCTTCCCGGGTCATGGATCAAACTTGTGTCTCCTGCATGGGCAGGCAGATTCTTTACCACTATGCCACCCTCAGATCAGATCAGATCAGATCCGTCGCTCAGTCATGTCCTACTCTTTGCGACCCCATGAATTGCAGCATGCCAGGCCTCCCTGTCCATCGCCAACTCTCAGAGTTCATTCAGACTCACGTCCATCGAGTTGGTGATGCCATCCAGCCATCTCATCCTCTGTCGTCCCCTTTTCCTCCTGCCCCCAATCCCTCCCAGCATCAGAGTCTTTTCCAATGAGTCAACTCTTTGCATGAGGTGGCCAAAGTACTGGAGTTTCAGCTTCAGCATCATTCCTTCCAAAGAAATGCCAGGGCTGATCTCCTTCAGAATGGACTGGTTGGATCTCCTTGCAGTCCAAGGGAC
>NW_011494958.1:1514738-1521364 GCF_000754665.1 Bison bison bison | reverse complement strand
GGTCGTGAAGATCTTTTTTGTACAGTTCTTCTGTGTATTCTTGCCATCTCTTCTTAATATCTTCTGCTTCTGTTATGTCCATACCATTTCTGTCCTTATCGAGCTCATCTTTGCATGAAATGTTCCCTTGGTATCTCTAATTTTCTTGAAGAGATCTCTAGTCTTTCCCATTCTGTTGTTTTCCTCTATTTCTTTGCATTGATCGCTGAAGAAGGCTTTCTTATCTCTTCTTGCTATTCTTTGGAACTCTGCATTCGGATGCTTATATCTTTCCTTTTCACCTTTGCTTTTCACTTCTCTTCTTTTCCCAGCTATTTGTAAGGCCTCCCCAGACAGCCATTTTGCTTTTTTTAGCTAGAAGCCCTGAAGAAAACCTTTGAATATCATCTCAGTAGATACAGAAAAATCATTTGACAAAATCCAACATCCATTTCTGATTAAAAAAAAAAAAACTCTCAGCAAACTGGAAATGGACTGGAACTTATTCATTTGATAAAGGGCATCTACAAAAACTATAGCTAATGTCATACTCAGTGATGAAAGATTGAAAGTTTTCTCCCAAAGGTCAGAAGCAAGTCAAGGATATAACTATCCTTATTACAGTAAGCATTTCACAGTATAGACAGGGAGCAAATCATCACACTGAACCCCTTAAACTTATACAATGTTATATATTAATTATATTTCAGTAAAACTGGAAAAAATTGTAAATTAAAATGGGCAAAAATTTTGAATAGGCACTTCAAAGAAGATACATGAACAGCAAATAAGCACATAAAAGTTTGCTCAAAATAATTAGTCAATGCGGAAATGCAAATTAAGACATAGTAAGATACCAGCTCACACCTATAAAAATGGCTAAAATTCAAAAGATTAACCATATCACATGTTGGCAAAGATGTTCAGCAACTAGAAATCTAACACACTGCTGTTGGGAATGTAAAATGGTGCAAACACTTTGGAAAACAGTGTGGTAATCTCTTAAATAGTTAAACATATACCTTCCATTTGACTCAGCCATTCCACCCTGTTAGGGAATTTTAAATGGAGGAAGTCTTGTTCAGGCTTCAGAAGCAGGAAAGCAGGCTTCTGACCCCAATTCCGTGCCTTCATGCAAGCGTAGCAAGTCAGGCAGCACTTTAGAAGAGAAAGGGAGTGGGTCTTAGAATTCCTGAGCTCCTAGGGGTCTGTCCAGTCTCCCAGGGGCTAATAAAATCCTGCAACTCACATGGTGAAACAAACAGCATTGTAAAAGTTAAAAAAAAACCTGCATTTTTGCTTACAAACTGATGACGATACCAGCTTTCAGCCTGGGATTATAAGCCTGAGTGCCCCAAACTGCAATTTGAAGTCTGTCATGGTGTGGACACGTTGCTCAGGACATTTCCCGATTGGAACTCCACATTGCTGTTAATCAGGGACTTCCCAGGGCTGTTTAACTCTGAATGTTGTTCAGCCCAATTTGGTGATGTATATGCTGTTACTTTTCTCTATTGTTTTTATTTCTCTTCTCTTAATGACTGTATATTGTAATTAAGTCAAATAATCCTCTATTAAATATCAAATTTGTTTGTTGTGTGTGATGAAAGCGGTTTCTTTTGTTTAAGAATCCTTCGAATCTAAAACGTAAGTAAAACTTTCAGGAAAACACACTTCCAGGTATTTAACCAAAAGAAACAAAAGAATGTGTCTATACAAAGATTGGTACATGAATGCTCCTAGCATGCTTATTTATAACACGCAAAAACTAGAAATAACTCAAATGTCCATTGCCAGGTGAGTGGATATAGAAATTGTAACATAACCATACAATTGAATACTATTCAGCAATTTTTAAAAAATGAGCTATTTTCTCATACAACATGTGTGAATGTCAAAATACTTATGCTAAATGAAAGAAGCCAGACTCTCACCCACCCACACACATACACATAAAGACTAGACACTGTATAATTCTATTTATATAAAACTCGAGAAAATACAAATTAATTTATAATGACAGAAAGCAGAACAGTGGTTGTCTGGGGATTGGGAAGGGGGTTAGCTGGAGGAGAGTAGAGAGAAAAAGAGTCAGAGATGACAAAGGGCACAAGGAAACTATGGGTAATGATTCACTCTCGATTGTGGAGAAGTTTCCATATGTGTCAAAACCCATCAAGCTGTAGAACTAGTCAATTACAATGACCTTAGTGCTAGTCAATTACAGCTCAGTGAAGCTGTTATACAAAATCCCTTTTAAACTATTTTAATTTATTCAATTATGGAAAATCTGCCTTTTCCTATATCCTATATTTTCAAATTCAAAGAGTTAAGTTACTTTTGGAAATGCTTCAAGTGGTCATTTTATAAGGGCATTGACACATTTGAATGGGATGACTGAAAATGTAAAACGGTACAGTGAGAGCTCTCAAAGGCAAATCTGTGTCAGCAAAAGGTCCCAAATGTTTCAGCATGACCAGGTGCCAGGAAGCGTGCTATAGGTGAAGCATGCAAAGGCTTTGTCTTTAGGGACTCAGGCAATTTGGACGCTAAAGAAATATTGGGCTCCTACGGAGAAGGCAATGGCACCCCACTCCAGTACTCTGGCCTGGAAAATCCCATGGACAGAGGAGCCTGGTGGGCTGCAGTCCATGGGGTCGCTAAGAGTCGGACACGATTGAGTGACTTCACTTTCACTTTTCACTTTCATGCATTGCAGAAGGAAATGCAACCCACTCCAGTGTTCTTGCCTGGAGAATCCCAGGGACGGGGGAGCCTCGTGGGCTGCCATCTATGAGGTCGCACAGAGTCAGACATGACTGAAGCGACTTAGCAAGGAAAAGCCAACCTAGGAGAATCCATGACTTGCAGTTTCGACTGTCGAATTGGAGAAATATAGGCACTGACTGACCGAAGAAGCATGCTCCCTGTCTTCCAGGGCTTGATTGTACTCCTCAGCCAGCCCTCACCCGCCCAGGCAAAAAATAAAGGATTCTCTTGGACAAAGTATATTCTCCTTTGTTCTTCTTTCTCACTCTCTGGAAAGCAACCACAAAGCCCTGGTCTGGGGTATGAAAATCTGCACAGAGATCCCTGGTGTTCCTCGTCCCCTAAAAAGCCCAGAAGCACAAAGGGGACCAGAGTTATCCAAGTGTATGCTCTTGATCTGATTTTTCTGTTTCTGCCACTTTCAAAAAGATTCAATGTGTTATTGGCAATAACGCTGTATTTATAAACTTCAAAGTTACTAAGAGACTAAGTCTTAATTTCTTTTACCACACACACACACAAGTGATCATTGTGTCACGTGATTGAAGTGTGAACTGAGGCTAGGGAGGCAACACAGAAATGTATCAAATCAGCACTGTTGTACCCCTCAAACTTACACAATGTTGTACCTCAATTGTATCTCCACAAGAAAGAAAAAGATTCCATGGGAAAGCTGTGCTGACCATGGTGGCAGTGGGAAGAGCCACTGTGTACCTGTGTACCTGTACTTAGCAGTGCATGCGTGCTAAGTCACTACAGCCGTGTCCAACTCTTTGCAACCCCATGGACTGTAGCCCTGCCAGGGTCCCCTGTCCATGGCATTCTCCAGGCGAGAATACTGGAGCAGGTTGCCAAGCCCTCCTCCAGGGGATCTTCCCAACCCGGGGATCAAACCCACATCTCTTGTCTCTTGCATTGGCAGGTGGGTTCTTCACCACTAGCACCGCCTGGGAAGCCCCAGGAGCAAATAACTTTGGCTCCAACTACAGATGTGCAAAATGGTGGCTTCAGCAAAGCAAATCAACGATGAAGATGAGTTGAGGGAACGTTCTATTCCAGTAGGAGATGGAGATGAATGAATACTGACTGCTCACTGGAGACTCTAGGGTCCAGCCACAAAGGACTCAGCTGTCGCACCAGGATGGGACAATTAACAATAGCCACTGAAGGGCATCCAGCCAACCTCAGAAAACTGGAAGTCATCTAGATCCTAAGGAGAGAAAAGTAAAAAATCTCAAGTCTTTCTTTGTAACTGGCTCAGAATTCGCTTTTACCTGTTTAAGTTGTCCTAAATCTGTGATTTAGTTGTCCTAAACCTGTGATAAAATTCTGGATGTAAGTATCATAGTTTAAATCATTGTTGCACATAGACTGTCCTGCCACCATGGAAATAGACTTCATCTGCACTATCCAACCTGTTAGCCACATGTGGCCACTGAATACTTGCAATGTGATGAATGTGAATGCTATTGAATTTTCAACTGTATTTAATTGTAATTTGTATATGAATAGTGAGTTGTAGCTAATGGCTACAGTATTGAATTTTTTTCACCTATCCTGAAACAGTCTGCCTTTTAACTGATGGTAATGTTGCCCTGAGTGAATTTTAAGAAACAAGTTAAATTGCTACAAAGAAAAAACACCAATATTTTTGTATTCCATATTTGAGAGCATCTCAAAACTGGTACATTTGTTCTTATTCCTGTTGTGTTTTGGGGTTTTGTGACTGCTAAGAGAAAATTTTAGAAAAGACACATAGCTGTTTCTTTTCTTTTTAAAGGAAAAGCCATTAATTTCATTACATTAGAGAGTAGTTTCAACTTTTACATAGGTGAGCAAGAAAGTTATAGCAGATATATGTTATTTTGTTACTCAGTATTAATTTACATTTGTGCTGGTAACAGAACAATGGTTTGTTTTTCTGTCAATAGAACAATCGTTTTTTGTTTTTGTTTTTTTTATCAGTACCACCCAAACCTATCCACCTCTTTCATTCTGTCCCATCACTTAAACACAGGGAGGAGTAGAAATTTTCTCATCATCCAATCAGAGCCAACCAAGTGAAATGAGATTTTTGTAGGGACTGTAGAGAAAAGACAGCTCATGTCAGCAAGACTGCTGGGAAATAAGCATAATGTGAACCTGGAGGGTCCATGTGAGGCCTGAGGGAATCACCAACAAAAATGAAGTCAGGACCCAGAATTCTTCATTTGTAGAAATATGCAACTCACGTATAAGGGTTAAGATCTTTACATTTTACTGATTGTGGATTTACTGTCAGCCTTCCTGACAAAGCTGGAAAAAGACACGGGGTCTATGTTAGTTCATTTCACTTGGTGGCTGCCTGGTAAATGGTGAATTAACCAATTATTCAAATCACCAAATATTTACTGAACTCAATTGGGTAAAGGTGCCAAAAGAAAAGCTCCCTGTCCTCAAGGAGCAATGAACCCTGTTGAGGAAGTTAGACACAAATATCTGCTCATGCTGAGAGTTGACAACACAAGATTCAGGATCATAAAGAAAGAGCAAGCACAGGGTTAATTGCCAGTTAAGTGATGGGTAATAGGCAATGAAGAATTTCTGAGCAGAAAACAACTATTCAAGCAGAGATGATCAAATGGACATTTTACAGGGGAGATGGTTTGAATTTGATCTTAAAAGATGCTTAAGCAGGCTTCTCTAGTGGTCCAGTGGTTAAGAATCCTCCTGCCAATGCAGGGGACGTGGGTTCATTTCCTGGTCCAGGAAGATCTCACATGCCAAGGGGCACCTAAGCCTGTGTGCCACAACTACTGAAGCCTATGCACAGCAACGAAGACCTAGCACAGCCAAAAATAATTAAAATTTTAAAAGTTTTTAAAGGTGGCTAAGCTTTGGGTTGAGAAGGGGATGACAGAAGATGAGATGGACATGAGTTTGAGCAAGCTCCGGGAGTTGGTGATGGATAGGGAGGCCTGGCATGTTGCAGTCCATGGGGTCACAAAGAGTTAGACATGACTGAGTGACTGAACTGAACTGAAGCTTTGGGTGGATGAAAGTGTGAATGAAGAATACTCTGAAAGGCATGAGAACAGGGAAATGCAGAAGTTTCCTATCTGAGAGTACAGGGGGAATTAGGATGAAATTGCTTATGTCAGAGCCATCAGTAGTCTTTAATTATGAATCTCAGAGAAGCAAAACATCTCAGGTATTCTTCAGGACTTAGAATACTAAAATTTTTAGAAATAGATACACTTCAAGTTTTAAAAGATCAGAAAAAAAAATTTTTTTTTTCTGATTTCCATTACTTGTAAAACTATATTCTCAGGGACTATCATTTGGAAAAGTAATCATCTTTTCCTATTGCTTAAGTTTAAACTAAGTCCCTGTGGTTTTGCATTAAATTTCAATTATTTAAATAAACAACAGACTCATTTCTCTCCTCGTGAATGTAAGTGTTCATGGTAATTTTCAATGGGATGTGTGAGAAAAATTCCATATTTTTGGCTTTGACAACCTAATTTATTTTTTCAATTTCTATGTTTTTCATTGAGATTATGTACCACATGGGAAATAGTTTTCTCTGTCTCTTTCATTTCTCAACAGCCTATCAGGTTTCCAGGTTTTTTCTCTCATCCCAGTAACCTGAGGTCCAGTTTTAGTTTCTGAAGTCCACAAGGAACCTTGATTCAGAGCAGTGCTGCCCAGAACTTGGGCCCTGGTTCCCTGTATATGTGCCTGTCTGGACATGACAGAAAACTGGTTCTTAGAAGTCGATTGCCTAGTTGTAAAATACATACTTTTCTGTCTAAGAATGAGACCAGGACAAAAACCTTTCCATTTGCAGAGGGAGTCTAATAAAAGAAAAATGAAAACCAAAAAAAAAAAAAAAGTAT
>NW_011494958.1:1496358-1514638 GCF_000754665.1 Bison bison bison | reverse complement strand
ATATTGGAAAAAAAAAAAAAAGTATCTGTAATTGGGAAGGAAAATTGTCATCTTCTTTCCTTTCCAAACAGTGCTGGAGGCATATGTCAATATGTACTAAGAACAGAAAAATGTCTCTTTTTTTTCCTTTTTCTTTTTTAATCCATGTAGTTAGTGTGAGACAGCTGCAAATCCTCACTTTCATGGAAACAATCCCACACCCTTATTCACCCTCAAGCTCTTTTTTCCAACTCAGATCGGATTCTTTTCCCTTTCATAGGCTCATAAAATGTTGAACCTCAGGGATCATTTAGTCTTATTTTATAAACGGAATGAACAGATGAGGATGATACCGGAAAACCATGGGAGAATTTACCCGCGTATCCTATCTTCTGCCCTTGTACTCTTGAACAAGTTCAACATACTTCAGCAACATTCAGCTTTCTTAAAAGATCTGCTGGTTTTAAAACTCCAAGTCTTGGCACAGGCAGTTCCCTTGCCTAGAATGACCAGCTCTTCCCTCATCAGAAACACACCTGCTCATTCTCCAAGACCCAACTCGAAGGTCAGCTCATCCTCGGAGCCTTTCCCAGTTCTTTGAGGCGATTGCTGTCTTATGACTCCCGTGTTTTCTTAGAGTGCCCGGCACTTAGGGAGACATGGCCCTTGTCATGGTATAATACAATAACCTTTTACATATTCTGACATTCACTGGACCATGAGTGACTTAGTTTCAGCTTTTCATTTCTACATATGCATTCCCTAGCATGGTACTTGCCACAGAAATAAGATAACTAATAGCTGATGACTGAATGATTGGCCAGAACTTGTGTACAACTTCCCTCATGTCTAATAGATGGGTTACATTATTATGAGGTCTGATTATTATCTAAACTGAAATCATTACTTTGAATAATGAGCCCCACACCTTTTGGATAATTAACTAAATTAGCGTGATTGCTTGTTTTGGAACTTCTTTGATATATTTGTTGAATAAATTATTAACCACAACCTACTATTCACTAACTGTTTATTAAATTCAAGAAGTATAGGGTCTTTTAGACTTATCCCTAGAAAAACTGAATCACTGGACTCAGTAAATGTAAAATAAAATTAGAGTTTGGTTACTTTTGCCTTTTTGTAAGAAATTTCTTTGTCCTCCATTAACTAGATATGATTAGGCTTCATAATCAAGTTTTGTAATTTATTATCCTCATGGGGAGTTTTCCTCCACTTGTAAGTTCTTTCCCTAACCCAAGTATTTTAGGGACTAGGAAGAATAGAGTTTAATACATATAATTTCTAAGATGTTACCAAATATAAGATGTAGGAAATTTTAATTAAAAAAAATTATTTTATATTGGAGTGTAGCCAATTAACAACATTGTGAGAGTTTTGGATGGACAGCAAAGGGACTCAGCCATACATATCCATGTATCCATTCTCCCCCGAACTCCCCTCCCATCCAGCCTGTCACATAATGTTGAGCAGAGTTCTCTGTACTGCACAGCAGGTCCTTGTTGGTTATCCATTTTAAGTGTAGCAGTGTGTACACATCCATCCCAAACTCTCTAGCTATCCTTTCCTCCCATGCTTCCTCCCTGGCAACCGTAAGTTTGTTCTCTAAGTCTGTAAGCCTAAAACTTAATTTTTTAAAAGTTATCTCTAACCTTATCTTCCAGTCCAGTGGTGAAATGGAAATTATTTACCCTGGGAACTCTGACTGCCTTACTGATGAATCATTCCTGCTGTGACATGAGGCCCCAACCCTGGGTTCCTGTGTATTCTCTCCATTGCCATCCCTGGTTTTATATGTTTATTTAAAATGAGCTAGATTGGTGCAAACATTTCAGCCCCTCTCAAGAGGCCACTAACCTGTCTGAAAAGGGAGCTCATTAGGGGTGTTGAATAAATCTTTTGGATAAAAATCAAAGACTACATAAAACTTGGTATAAGCAAACTCTGTAAGCACACATGGAGCCAAAAATAAATGTTGTATATTGGCAAAGGCTCAGCATTCAGAAGTCAGGCTATGAAACTTCTGGTGTAAGTTTCCAACTTTCCCTGTAAACCAAAAATGTTAGTATTTGCAGTTTTTTATGGTTCTAACCATGTGCTCCTTACTGCAGAGAAATACTGAGATTTTAAAATGCTATTTTTAATCTATGTTTTACTCTATTAAGCCAGGTGATATATTGGTGTTTTGGACACAGTGAGAAAGAAGTCTGTAAAATCTGCCTTATAATTTCCTAGAGTGAGTTTTACTAAAGGTAAAATCATATCTCCTCACATATTGTGCTACCACATGTTTTCCTCCTGATACACAAAAAGATTGTAACACTTTTGCATCTTTATCTCTGAACACCATGCTTCACACTCTTTCTTATTTTACATAAAAAAGTAAATAAGTAAACGTGTATTTGTGTATATGTATATACATGTGCGTGTTTATATTTGTCTATATATTCGGCATGTGTTCATACATAAATATATATATACAAATCTGTACATAAGTAGTGAGCTTTATGAAAATTACATTTTAAACAAATCGCCAGATAGATCTCATTGACTACTGAAGGCCTATGAGTGAAGTTATGGAAATAGTCATCTAATACTAAAACACATGAAGTATGTTTTCTCATTTTGCATTCTGATCATACCTCCGCATCCCATTCCACCTGGAAATAAGAGTGGAGACATACTGGGGAAAGATATTTATACATGGATGTCCCGCTGAGAGCAGGAAATAACTCCAAAAAGTCTCGTGAAAGCCTTTCTTGCCACCCAGCCGGCCGATTTGGGAGATTCCAGATGTTTACGGACTTATGATAAACTTTGAATTCTTATCTGAACCCTGACACTAAGCATGGGCTCACGTGATTTCACTCCTCCCCACCCCTACCCGCTGAGGTCTGAGATGATATGTCTTTATATTTTGAACTTAAAAAAGGGAGATCGTTAGCCCAGCAAACCTCTTAACCAAAACCCTTCCGTCAGTCTCCTGGCCAACTCTTTAAACCAACAAAAAAAGGCGCCAGATCACTTTTGAACCCTTTCGAAACGTAAATCCTAGTTTTGAAATATTATGTTGTTATGAATTCCGCACTTTGGGGATTTGCTTTTATTATTAGAGCACTGATTTGCTTTCTCTCCAATACAGAACACAAGGGCTGAGTGAGTGAAAACCAGGGGCCAGGCTCTGTATTATCTACGTCAGCCCCCTGGTCTTCTACTGCCCGCCCGCCCTCAACACAGGCTACCACAATGTGCAGTAGCAATTAAATATTGGCCAAGTTATCTGAGAAGAAAAGGATACAGAGACAGAGGTATGTAGATGTTTGGTTTTGCAAATAAAAGAGAGAGTCTTTTTTAACCGAAAGTGTTCTCTGCTGCTGCTGCTGCTAAGTCACTTCAGTTGTGTCCGACTCTGTGCAAAGTGTTCTCTGGGTCACTTTAAATACAAAGAAGCAGGTAGACTGGAAAACGATGCCTAGAGAGAGAACACCATCTGCAGTTTGCCTGTGTCTATTCCCTTCCTTTGATGACAGTGACGTACCTTGTCTGGACGTAGCTTAAGCTTCCTCTCCCTTTGAGACGTCATCCCCCACCTGGGGTGTCATTCCTGTCACTTGAGTCAGCCCTTTTGTGACGTGTGGAAACTTGCCTATCATCAGGTGCTTCTGATTCAAGAGGAGATCCACTTTATTGACTTCCATGCCCAAGGTCCAGCTTCCCTGGTGACTCAGTGGTGAAGAATCCCCCCACCAATGTAGGAGACCTAGGTTTGATCCCTGGGTCAGGAAGATCCCCTGGAGAAGGAAATGGCAACCCACTCCAGTATTCTTGCCTAGGAAATCTTATGGACAGAGGAGCCTGGTGGGCTACAGTCCATGGGGTCAGAAACAGACACTTAGCTACTAAATGCAACAACAATAATGCCCAAAGAAACTGAAAGCGCATCATTAACACAATTTGGGGGACATTTATGTCACAAGATGTTTGACATTGTTAAGGTGAGTCTGCAGTGATGACCTAAGTCCATTCAAGACGCATGAAAAATCAGCAGTCATCTACCCATAGCCCAGTTTTCTGGAGGCAAATCCTAGGGGGAAATGAATTGCTTTAGAAGACTAAAACTTCACAGTGTATAATTGAATAAAGTGGAGCATCTCATTAACAACATTTAATAAATAAAATGAGTATCCTTTCACCTTCAGAAACGGTCATTTTCTAATGACCATAGACAAACAACTCATAGCTGGATTTAATCTTTGTGACAAGATAATAGGCTTTATAAAGAATTGGTTGCAGCTGTGCCATCTCCAGTCACCAGTTTCCCTAAAATCAAGGTGATTTTACCACTTGGGAAGCAATTTTAAAATGTTAAAGATAATTTTCGATCTGCTACTGTGTAATATATGACTCTTGCTATATGAAGTCAAGTGAAACCACATTAAAGACCATTCTTAGTGAGTGAAATTTCTTCCTTTCCACACACTCCTGCCAGAGACCTCCTCCTAGCCAGCATGGCTGGAGGAATGCAATCTACACAGCCTCCTCAGTGGTCCTGATTCTTAAAAGAGGGTCCTTGAAATGCAATGTGCAAAAAAAAAAAAAAATCTACTTTAACTCCACATTTCCTAAACTGCCCTGATAATAACAGTATCCTGGCAGCTTATCAAAATGAGAGCTCCCTGGTTCTCACCAGAAGCTTACTGAACTAGACACTTGAGAGGCAAAACTTGGGAATTAGTTTTTTTTAACAAGTGCCATGGTCATTGCTATCCTCAGAGAGTTGAGGGGAGAAGCTGGGGAGCACTGGTTTAGGGGATGATAAAACACCGAAACTACCCTTATTGTGGGTGTGTTCGCTCACCTGGGGAAGTCAGAGGCATCCTTCCACTCCAGATCTTATTGCTTCTCAGAATGAAATAGAAGGGCATCATAGGGACTTCCCTGGTGGTCCAGTGGTTAAGAATGTGCCTTCTAATGCAGGGGACGCCAGTTTGATCCCTGGTCAGGGAAGTAAGATCCCACATGCCGAGAGGCCACGAAGCCTATCTGCAACTGGGAGAAGCCTAAAGCTTGCCCAACAGAAGATCCCATGGGCTGAGACTCAGACCCAATGCAGCCAAAGAAAAGGGCATCACAATATGGACAGAGGAGCAGTCCTGAAAAAGATTCAGGAAGTTCAAAATGCAGGCGAGGAGGATAATAAGCAATACTTTTTCATGGAAGAAGAAACCGCGCCATTTCCTTGCAGGGTTAGTCTTAGGCAGCTGTAATCACGGGGTGTGCACCCACAGTACCTCATTCAGTTGTCATATTCTGCAAAATGATGAATTCAACATTTTCACGTCATCACTCCTACATATTCTTAATACTTTAAGGTGTTGCAAGCTTATTTGATAAAATGTATTCATAAAGTTAAATGACATTTGTTTCCCTGTTTTCACTTTCATTTTATGAAACAATACCAAAATACAGGCAGGCGTACCTCGGAGATAGTGTGGGCTCTGTTCCAGATTACTGAAGTAAAGCAAGTTGCACAAATTTTTGGTTTCCCAGTTCATATAAAAGTTAGATTTACACTGTAGTCTATTAAGTGTGCAATACCATTGCTTCCCTGGTGGCTCAGACAGTAAAGCATCTGTCTGCAATGCAGGAGACCCAGGTTCGATCCCTGGGTTGGGAAGATCCCCTGGAGAAGAAAATGGCAGCCCATTCCAGTATTCTTGCCTGGAAAATCCCATGGACGGCAGAGCTTGGTAAGCTACTATCCATGGGGTCGCAAAGAGTCAGACACGACTGAGAGACTTCACTTCACCATTATCTAAAAAACAATGTGCATATCTTAATTTTAAAAATACTTCATTGATAAAAAGTGCTATCATCTGACCCTTCAGTGAGTCATAAACTTTGCAACAGTAACATCAAAGATCATTAATCACAGATAATTATAAAGAATATAATAATAAGAAAGCTTAGTATATTGCAAGAATTAGCAAAATCTGAGAGACACTTGAAGTGAGTAAAGGCTATTGGAAAAATAGCATCAATAGACTTACTCCACTCAATGTTGCCACAGGCTTCAAATTCTAACTTAAAAAAATAAAAGGGCAATATCTGTGAAAGGCAGTAAAGCAAAATACAGCAAAATATAAATATGCATATAATCTGTGCAGGCTTCTCTGGTGGCTCAGGTGGTAAAAATCGGCCTGCAAAGTGGGAGACCTGGCTTCAATCCCTGGGTCAGGAAGATCCCCTGGAGAAGGAACTAGCAACCCACTCCAGAACTCTTGCCTGGAGAATGCCATGGGCAGAGGAGCCTGGCAGACTATGGGTGGGAGAGTTGGACGTGACTGAGCAACTACATGATGTGACGTGTGACAATCTGTGCAGAAAAGAACAAAAGATTGTCTAAATAAACATATTAGAAGTGAATTTCCAATTTCAGTTCAGTTCAGTTCAGTCTCTCAGTCATGTCCTACTCTTTGCAACCCCATGGACTGCAGCAGGCCAGGCATCCCTGTCCATCACCAACTCCCAGAGTTCACTCAAGCTCATGTCCATTGAGTCGGTGATGCCATCCAGCCATCTCATCCTCTGTCGTCCCCTTCTCCTTCTGCCTTCAATCTTTCCCAGCATCAGAGTCTTTTCAAATGAGTCAGCTCTTCACACCAGGTGGCCATATTGGAGTTTCAGCTTCAGCATCAGTCCTTCCAATGAATATTTAGGACTGATTTCCTTTAGGATGGACTGGTTAGATCTCCTTGCTATCCAAGGGACTCTCAAGAGTCTTCTCCAACAACACAGTTCAAAAGTATCAATTCTTTGGCGCTCAGATTTCTTTATAGTCCAGCTCTCACATCCATACATGACTAATGGAAAAACCATAGCCTTGACTAGATGGACCTTTGTTGGCAAAGTAATGTCTTTGCTTTTTAATATGCTGTCTAGTTTGGTCATAAATTTTCTTCCAAGGAGTCTTTTAATTTCATGGCTGCAGTCATCATCTACAGTAATTTTGGAGCTCCAAAAAATAAAGTCTGTCACTGTTTCCACTGTTTCCGCATCTATTTGCCATGAAGTGATGAGACCAGATGCCATGACCTTAGTTTTCTGAATGCTGAGTTTTAAGCCAACTTTTTCACTTTCCTCTTTCACTTTCATCAAGAGGCTCTTTAGTTCTTCTTTGCCTTCTGCCATAAGTGTGGTGTCATCTGAATATCTGAGGTTATTGATATTTCTCCCGGCAAATTTGATTCCAGCTTAAGTTTCATCAAGCCCAGCGTTTCTCATGATATACTCTGCATATATGTTAAATAAGCAGGGTGACAATATACACCCTTGATGAACTCCTTTCCCTATTTGGAACCAGTCTGTTGTTCCATGTCCAGTTCTAACTGTTGCTTCCTGACCTGCATACAGATTTCTCAAGACGTAGGTCAGGTGGTCTGGTATGCCCATCTCTTGAAGAATTTTCCACAGTTTGTTGTGATCCAGTCAAAGGCTTTGTCATAGTTAATAAAGCAGAAGTAGATGTTTTTCTGGAAGTCTCTTGCTTTTTTGATGATCCAACGGATGTTGGCAATAAATCCCCAATTTAAGTATTCTTATTTCTTAAAAATCTTAAATACAACAGTAGAAATGTAAATAAAATACACATTTTAAGAGTCTGGTAATTTTTATATGGTGACCAAATTCCTATAATGTACAGTTTTATAGAATAAAAACCCTATAGGATATATATAGTCTGGAGTTACAATACTCATCAGTGTTTTATTCTTCTGAAACTGAAAAAATAAATCTCCATTATGGTGACTTATGAAAGTTACAGTCTATTCTTAAAGATATTCTGGCCACGAACTGGACTAGTAATGGGTAGCTGGCTGTCATATGAGGCAGGATAACTTCTGGGTAGTTCTGGCTGGTATTTGTGATCAGCCAGTGTCCCTGATTATTTGATGGTCTAATGACCTCTCTTAACCAGGCTTGGGGGTTCTGGTTGACATTGTTAGGTCTTGTGTTCTCCCAACTGACTTAATAAATTGATTCCTTGTGAATGTTGATGCTCAGATGTGTTTTTGAAAGGGGTTCCCATGCTGTGATTATGTGTTAAAAAGTGATAAACGTGAAAATACAACATGAAAAGACCATCCTAAGTCAACAGATGTGTTTTTCAAAAAGACAGATTTGTTTGTGAGCAGCCAATAGCAACCTTGCCAACTATATTATTAAAGAGCCAAACGACTGAGTGACTAAACCCTGTTTATAGACTACGGATGCCATAGAGACTGGAGATGTTGGAAAAGCCTCAGTCATGGTTCCTAGGGCGTGGTGCTAAGAAACTCTTGGCCATGGTGCTCTGACATTGCTGAAAGGCGAAACAGAATGGGGAGTTGCCCCTCCCCAATAATCAACAGCAGGATCCTTAAAGTTTAAATCAGTTTCTCTGAGAAGTAGATTTAAATTTTTTTCTTCTTTTTGTTCATAATCGATATCCTCAAACTGAAAATAAAGAGCATCTATGCTAGAGTTGAAGAAGGAAATGGCAATCCACTCCAGCATTCTTGCCTGGAGAATCTCATGGACTGAGGAGCCTGGGGAACTACAGCCCACGGGGTTGCAGAGTCGGACATGACTGAAGTGACTGAGCACGCACGCCAGAGTTGGTTTTTAAGGCGCTTATTTGTTTCACAGGCATTTGGGCCCCTCCACCTTAGCTCATTGTGTGACGGAAGCCTGGGTGTTCTGCCGCTGTCCAGTACCTGCACGTGACTCGGGTGGCATGTGCCTTGGAGTGTGTACTGTCATAAAACCAGCAGTGAGCTTGTATCAGCACGTGCCATACTTGTGAAAATGGATACTGACTTCTGAACCGCACACATAGACTGGTAACTACTGCCACAGTTACTCACTCTAAACTGGTTGCATGTGCTGTTGAAATAAACCAAAACTGGACCCTTAAGAAAGTCTGTGAGCTTGGGAGCTCTATTAGTGAGAAAAGGTACAAGTTTCATTATCTGTAAGGGCAGCCATCCCCAACCTTTTTGGCACCAGAGACCAGTTTTGTGAAAGAAAGTTTTTCCACAGACTAGAGCCGGGAGATGGTTTTGGGCTGATTCAAACACACATTAGATTTATTGTGTACTTTATTTCTATTATTATCACATTGTGATATAGAATGAAATATTATACAACTACCATAATGCTGAAGCAGTGGGAGCCCTGAGCTTGTTTTCCTGCAATTAGACAGTCCCATCGAGACGGTGGCACCTGAAGCCTGTTGCTTACGTCCAGTTTACTCTATAATCTCATTCTGGTTGTTGTCACTGCAGAAAACCCTACTTCACAAAGATAGGATGCTGGAAATGGAAGCAGGCTTTCAGTCCCTTTGTGGCAATCTCAGGATATTCTCTAGCTTGCCGCTGACCTGCTGTACACACATGGCCCGTCGCCAGGGTATTCGGGTCCCTTGTATTAGGGAGTGCTTAGGTGGGGGCTGACTTCCAGGTGTAGTTTGCTTTACACTGTGGTAATACTGCCTTTACCTAAATGCTTTCTCTTCTGCCCCTTTTATGCGCTCCACAAACCACCACAATTCAGACAAGATGAAACACATAAGCTGACTAATGCTGTAAGTATTCAAGAAATTGAATGTTATTTTACTGCTCCTGAGAAAAAACTATTCAGACCCAGATGTTTTCAATGGAAAATTTGACCACACGTTCAAACAATGAACACCAATTTCATCCAATCTCTTTCAGAAAGAGGAGGAAATCCTTCTCAATTCCTTTTACAAGGTCATTACTACTCTGATACACAAAACAGACAGAGACAACATATACACAAAATTGCAAATAGATAGTTCTCATGCAGTTTGATGCAAACATTCTCAGCAAAATTTTAGCAATTCAACAATGTATAAAAAGAATAAGCCACTGATATTAAGTAGAATTAATTCCAGGAACATAAAGCCGGTTCAGTATTTGAAAATCAGTCATTGTAACCTACTATATCAATAAGCTAAAGAAGAAAAATCATATAGTCATATTAATTGATGCAAAAAAAAAAGAGCATTTGACAAAATTCACACTGATTCACGGTAAAAATTCTCCAGACAGTGAGAACAGAAAGAAACTTCCTTAACCTCATAAGGAATGTCTGTAAGACATCCTCAGCTTATATTGTATTTATTGATGAAAGACTGATTGCTTTCCCTGTAGATCAGGAACATGGCTAAGTCACTTCAGTTGTGTCTGACTCTATGTGACCCCATAGACAGGAACAATGCAAGGATGTATATACTGTTATCACTGTTACTCAAAATTGTATTGGAGGTTCTAGCCATGATAATAATGCAAGGAAGAGACATAAAAGGCAAGCAGATTACAAGGGAAGAAATGAAACTATATTTGTAGACAACAAGATTGTCTGCATAGAACATGCCAAGGAATCTACAAAAAGACTCCTATAACTTAAAAATGAGTTGAGTTACATGATACAAACCAATACACAGAAATTAATTATTTCTATATACTGATGACAAACAAGTGAAAACCAAACTAAAAAATGCAATCAGTTCAGTCTCTCAGTCGTGTCCAACTCTTTGTGACCCCATGTACTGCAGCAGGCCAGGCTTGCCTGTTCCATCACCAAATCCCAGAGCCTGCTCAAACTCATGTCCATCAAGTCGGTGATTGCTCCCTTACCAAAAAATGAAATACTTAGGTAAAAGTCTAAGAAAACGTGTTACTAGATCTAGGTAATGAAAAATTACTAGATAATTTTTATTTTTAAAAAATACCAAATATTCAGTATTAAAAAAATATACATTGAATAGAGAAATCAATGGAGACTTCAATACTTGGAGAGATACATACCATATTCAAAGATTAGAAAACTTGAAATAATAAAGATGTCAGTTCTTACAAATTGATCTATAGGTTTAACACAATTTCTATTGAAATCTCAACAAGGTTTCTCATAGGCATAGACAAGTTTATTCTAAAATTTATATGGAAAGGAAAAAGCCCTAGAATGGCTAAAATAATTTTGAGGAAGAACACACTGGGAAGAATCACTGTTCCCAAGATTAAGGCTTACTACATAGCTACAGTAACCAAGACTGCGGTGCTGGCAGATACATAGACACAAATATCAGTGGGACAGGGACCCAGAAATAGATCTCCACAAATATGGATTCAATTTATTTTTGACAAAGGGGTAATATCAACACAATGGAGGAGATATAACCTTTCCAATAAATGGTGCTGTAGCAGTTGACATTCTTAGGCAAAAAAAAACAAAAACAAAACACCTGTATCTTAAACCTCAGCCCTTATACAAAATTTAACTCGATGTGAATCATGGAGTTAATTGTAAAATATAAAACTAAAACACTTCCAGAATAAAAAAAAAAAAAAAGAAATCTTTGGGAATGAGAACAAATGCTTGATTCATAAAAGGAAAATTGATAAGTTGGACCTCATCAAACTTAAATTTTTTTCTTCTCTGAAAGACTCTCTTAAAAAGATGAAAAATAAAAATTACCAACTGGGAGAAAGTATTTCTAATCATACATCCAACAAAAGACTTGTATCTAGAATAAACAACTCCCCAAACAGAAGATTAAAAAATATCCAATTAGAAAATTGGCAAAAGATATGATTGACATTTCACCAAAGAGGGTATACAGATGGCAAATAAGCACATGAAAAGATCTTCAATATTATTACCCATTAGAGAAATGCAAATTAAAACCATAATGAGATGTCGTTTCAAAATTATCAGGAAGGCTAAAAAATTTTAAGTGGTAATAACAGAATTCTGGCGAGAATACAGAGAAACTGGCTCACTCATACATTGCTGATGGAATAAATGCTGCAGTCACTTGGGTAAACAGTTTATCAGTGTTTTATAAAACTAATCACGCAAATACCCTACAAGCCAGCAATTTTACTCTTCAATATTTATTCCCAAGAATGGGAACTTATTTTCATGAAGAACTTTGTACATACATGATTACAGCACCTTTATTCATGGTAATCAAAAGCTGAAAATTAACCAAGCATCCTTCATTGACTGAATGGGTAAACAAACTGGTATATGTGTACCACCAGGAAAGGTATAAACTACTGATGCAGGCAGCAAGTTGGATGAACTTCAGAGAAGTTACTGCAGAGTAGAAAAAATTAGGAAAAAAATCTCAAAAGGATACATATAAGATTCTGCTTATGTAACATTGGGGAAATTGTATAATTACAGAGATGAGCAAAATTGTGGACACCAGGAGTTAGGAATGGGGAAGGATAATGGGTGTGGCTATAAAGGGGTAAAAGGAGGGATAGTAAAATTCCTTCATCTTCTCCTCCTTATCCTCCTCCTTCTTCTTTTGAAATATAGTTGGCATACAGATAGTAAAGTATCTTGGTTTTGGCATTGGTTACAGGTGGCTAGACACACAATAAAATTATATGCAAAACACATACATATGTTTAACTCTAATAAACTTTGTGGATTGTATGACTGTAAATTTCCTGACTTTGATTTTGTTGATGTTGTTTAGTCGCTAAGTCGTGTCCTACTCTTTTGTGACCCAAGGACTGTAGCCTGCCAGGCCCCTCTGTCTGTGGGATTTCCCAGCAAGAATAGTGGAATGGGTTGCCATCTCCTTCTCCAGGGGATATTCCCCAACCCAGGAATCAAACCTGCGTCTCCTGCTTGGCAGACAGATTCTTCACCACTGAGCCACCAGGGAAGATCTGGTTTAGATATTGTGCTCATATAAAAACTTGTTGTAGTTGTTCAAGATGTTAACATTGGAAGTTGGGTGAAGGCTACACAGGACTCTCTGTTCATTTCTTTAGAAATTTTTTTGGATCTATAAATTTTTCAAAATAAAAAGTTAAAAAACAAACTAATAGGCAAGATGCCCAAGAAAATAAATGTAACTGGTGCTCTCACACTTTTTGAGGGCATTCAAAGAGATACAGTCTTTTGGAAAAGCAACTTGGTACATTTTCCCCCAAACCTTTTACCTAGAAGTAAGTCTCCCTTTTGGGACCCCTAAGGAGATAATCCTAAATGAGAAGAAAACTATATGCAAGAAGAAAATTTTCACAGTGCTACTTGTAGTAACAACAACAACAAAAAAAATCAGGTGCTGATAAAAGAACCAGGGAGGATTTTCCACTGAAAGCAGGGTAGGAGACAGTTTCGATAAGGAAGTTAGAAAAATTGCTTGAGTTCCTTGCTCCACGTGCTGCAGATACATAAAGCAATACGAGGGTGAACAGGTGTCTTCTATGTGGTCATTGACGTCACTCGTGATCTTAATGCAAGCAGTTACAGGGAAAGGTAGGAGCCGAGTCAAGATGCTTGAGAATACTGAAGGAAGAGAAAAATTCAAGGGTGTTTTTACAAGGAAACTATGGGGGGCTGAATTATTGAAAAGAATCTTTGTGACATTGTTGGTGGAAATGTAAAATGGTACAACCACTATGAAAACATCTTTTCCTCCAAAAGATAAAAAGATAACTACCCCATGATCCAGCAATCCCACTTCTGATTCACTGTCTCGAAGGGAAATCTGCATCCCTGTGTTCATTGCAGCATTCTTTACCATAGCCATGATAGGGAGACAACCTAAATATCCATCAATAGATGAATATATAAGGAAAACATGTTGCATGTCTACAACAAAATCTGATTCAGCCTTAAAAAAGAAGGAAATCCTACCATTCACAATGGCATAGAGGACATTAAACTAAGTGAAGTCAGTCAGTCACAGGAAGACAAATACTGATAATGCTCTTATATGAGGTATCTAAATAGTCAAATTCACAGAAGCAGAGAATAAAAAGGTGGTTGCCAGGGGATGGCGTGAGGGAGGGGAAACGGGAAGTTGTTCAGTAGGTACCAAGCTTTAGGTACATAAGATGAATAAATTATAGAAATCTGCTGTACAACCTAGTACTGATGGTTAACACATGGTGTCGTGCACTTAAAAACTTATTAAGAAGGTATATCTCTTTTTTAAAAAATTACGTATTATTTATTCTTTTCCATGCTGGATCTTGGTTGCTGCACGGGCTTTTCTTTAGTTGCGGCGAGCGGGGGCTACTCTCTAGTTGCCTTGCGCTGACTTCTCATTGCGGTGGCTTTGAACCCATGTCTCCTGCATTGGCAGGTGGATTCTTTACCACTGAGCCACCAGGGAAGCCCCCAAGAAGGCAGATCTCTTACTAAATGTTCTTACTACTGCCAAACAAAACAAAGTAAACCGACAAAAAAGCAAGCAAGGAAACACAAGAAGACTTTTGGAGGTGATAGCTATGTTTATTTTATCTTGGTTGTAGTGATGGTATCACAAGTTGTGTGCATATGTCCAAACTCATCAAAATGTATGCATTAAATAGGAGCAATTTTTAATAAATAAAGTAATCTCAATAACTTGGAAAAAAATGGATAGCTCACTCCCTTTCCTGGGCAACAAAATATGATGGCTGCTATTTGTTCTGTTTTGGCAAAAAGAATCTTGCTTACGGGATATCCTTAATACGAGCAGATTATCATACTTCTGGATGCAAATCTATTGGTGGTTTATAATAAATAAACATTAAAGATGATGTTAGCTTCCCTTTATATTAATGCTTTATCATGAATCCCACACTTTTTATACATTTTTGTATGTCTGATAAACACAGATATTGATCCCTCCCAATGACATAAAAATCAAATATGATTTGCAGGCATCACATGAGACTGCTGCTAAGATCATGAACATCCATTGGATGTTGCAAATCCTGATATTTGCCTGGAAACAAGTTAGTTGACTAGAAATGCATGCCTGGCAGTATACTCTCCTTTTGCTTCATAGAATGTTGCAATTTGTAAACACATCTTCATTTGTGTAATTGTTTAATGTCCCTCTCTCACTGGATTTGAAACCCCAAGAGGACATGATCACATCCTTTTCCTTCACTCCAGTGTCCAAGTTCCCTAACAGACTGCCTAGCTCACAGTACCTGATGAGTATGAGTTGAAATAATAAATGTGAGGGCACCAGTAGGTAGGATATTCTTTGGACTACTAGAGTAGAGAAGAAAAAAAAGAATATTTATAAGAACTAATTATGCTCTAGGTACTGTGTATACTTCTTATTGCAATCCTCATGCTAGCTATTATAATTGCACCTGAAATAACCAAACTGACGTTCAGAGAAGTTGAACCATTTACCGTGGATTACACATTGTAAGTTTTGTTGACTTGACTTTTTTTTTCTTCTTCTGTATCTCACTGCCACCTCAAGCCCTGCTGAGAGGAGAGGATGTAAGGACAAAATCTCCTTTAGAGGGACTGGAAAATAATTGTAGAGTCATCTATGGAATAAGCTTAATGGAGAAAAGAGACCAAACTAGTAAAAAGTATATATTTCATGAAGTCCTGCCCACAAGGTCTGCGTTCCAAAGGACCAATGGCTGTGTTTGAACTCCAATACCACTAGGCAGGTAAAGAAGTGACAGAGAAACCCATAGCACTAGAAGCCCTGTCTTTGGAGGGGAACTTGTCTCATGGGATGTTCCTGATGCCACGGTCAAGTTGTCCACTGGATTTTTTCTTTGGCAACTCTTCCGAATCCGATTTGGATTATAACAATAGTAGCTTTGAAAGGCTGCCTAAAGAATTCTTGGTGATCTGGGCACTTAAAATATTTCAAATTTTCTGCAAAAGCCAATATCAGATTTCCATTATATCTCTATATTATCCCCAAGCATTTACTTAAATTGATTGTAGCGCCACTTAACCTCTATTGAGGAGCAAGGGACAAAGGTCAGGGTGCCAGTCACCTTGATAAGACCAGCCAGGCCCACTGCTTCAGCAAAGTCTTTGGTGCCAGGTGTCAGATGTGAGGTGTCAGTGTCTTTGGTGCCACATGCCAGATGTAAGGCTCGAATACAGCCTCACTCAAGGCTAATGGATACAGTCACTCTCTTCATCAAGCTAACACTTCAAGTCATTGTAAACAATAATCAAACTGATCCAAAATTTCTCCAAGTAAAAGTCCAACTAAGACCTAGGAGGGAGAAGTACTCAACTTCACAGTTGACAATCATTATTGTTTACATGAAGAATTAGAGAGTAAAGTAATGAAACACACTATGTTCCTTGAGAGAAGAGACCAGATTTCTCTTGGCAGGCTAAATTCCTTTTGTTTTCCTGGAAAAACAACGAAAGCAAAAACGACAATGGGAAGAAGGGATAGAAAAGATTTACTTGGCTAAACATTCTGTTCTGCTTGCTTACTTCTATAAGACAGCACAATATGTATTAAGCCACTTGACTTCAGTGAAAATCCTCAGATGGTTTTAAAATAATTATATGTTGAATACAAACCAATTCTGTCTTTGAGTTCTATTTCCTAAGGACAAAGAATAGACAAAGCTGCTCAGACTTCAAGAAGCTCCTACAACTACATTTTGATGAGTTGAGAGTGAGTGAATCAGAAACATATGGATTTCATTTGTTTTGTAATTCACATGAACTCAAAAACCAAGCACAGCCACGTCAAAACGTGTTCTTCGAAAAACTTGGGTCAGTGTTTCTCTCAACCAAACCCAGTGAAATTCTTTTTGCATTTGCATCTTTAGTAAATTCTAGTAAAAACTTGGCACAGTGTTGAATTTTATTTTGACTCATTTTAATGTCTCATTGGAGGATATCTCTTATTTTAAACTTTGGACTTTATGGATGACTGTTGTATTGCTTATGATTTTCTACTGAATATATGCATGCTTAGTCACTCAGACACGTCCAACTCTGTGTTTCCTGTGCTGTACCCTGCCAGGCTCCTCGGTCCATGGGATTCTCCTGGCGAGAGTACTGGAGTGGCAATACCAGAAAAACAAACAACCCAATCAAAAAGTGGGAAAAAGACCGAAACAGACATTTCTCCAAAGAAGACATACAGATGGCTAACAAACACATGAAAAGATGTTCCACGTTGCTTATTATTAGAGAAATGCAAATCAAAAGTACAATGAGATACCACCTCATACCAATCAGAATGGCCATCATCAAAAAGTTTACAAGCAATAAATGCTGGAGAGGGTGTGGAGAAAAGAGAACCCTCTTGCATTGCTAGTAGGAATGTAAACTGGTATAGCCACTATGGAAGATGGTATGGAGATTCCCTAAAAAACCAGGAATAAAACCACCGTATGACCCAGCAATCCCACTCCTATGCATATACCCTGAGGAAATCAAAATCGAAAAAGACATATGTGCCCCAATGTTCATTGCAGCATTATTTACAATAGCTAGAACATGGAAGCAACCTAGATGTCCATCAACAGATGAATGGATAAAGAAGCAGTGGTACATATTCACAATGGAAATTTACTCAGACATAAAAAGGGATGTCTTTGAGACAGTTCTAATGAGGTGGATGAACCTAGAGTCTACTATACAGAGTGAAGTAAAACAGAAAGAGAAATATAAATATCATATACTACTGTATATATGTGGAATCTAGAAAGATGGTACCGATGAATTTATCTGCAGGGCAGCAATGGAGAAACGGACATAGAGAACCTACTTATGGACACAGGGGGAAGAGAAGTGGGAGAGTGTGAGATGTATGGAGAGAGTAACATGGAAACTTACATTACCAAGTGTAAAATAGCTAGCCAAGGGGAATTTGCTGTATGGCTCAGGGAACTCAAACAGGGGCTCTGTGACAATCTAGAGGGGTGGGATGGGAGGGAGAGGGGAGAGGGGTTCAGGAGGGAGGGGACATGGGTGTACCAATGGCTGATTCTTGTTGGTGTTTGACAGAAAACCACAAAATTCTGTAAAGCAATTATTCTTCAATTAAAAATAAATAAATTTGTTTAAAAAACAAAACAAAAATAATAAATATAAATAAAAATAATAATAAAATTTAGAAAGGAAAAAAAAAAAGAAGGGTACTGGAATGGATTGGCATGTCCTCCTCCAGGAGATCTTCCTGACTCAGGGATCAAACCCATGTCTCCTGCATCTCCTGCATTGCAGGCAGATTCTTTACTGCTTGGCCATCAGGGGAGCCACTTTCTACTAAATACATGAAACTAAAAAAAGACTCTGTTCAGATTTGCTAATTTATGTGGAAGAGAAGTTGAATATATTTCCTTTAGAGATTAATGGTTGGGTGGGAATATAAAATTTTATTTCTATAAAATCAACTATTGTATTGAAAAATGAAATTGCAAGAATGTGAATTTTGCTATACTAATCCTAGGTTTGCTGTTCAGTT
>NW_011494958.1:1485100-1496258 GCF_000754665.1 Bison bison bison | reverse complement strand
TATCTCAGTTTTTCCTACATATAGATTTAATTGACTGTTCTTGTCACTTGAAAGCTCTTGGAAGCAGACTGAGTATATTTTATCTGCTTATATGGTATTTAAGAAGCTCCATATTTCTCTATGAACTGGATGATGACCAATGCAATTGCACTAAGAGAATTTTCAAAGCATTATAAGACATACTTACTGGAAAAAAAGCTCAAAGCTCAAATAATTATTCTTTTATTACAAAGTTTAAGTTTTATTAACTGCCAAATATATCAGCTGTGCTTCAAAACTGCACATTACTCTTTTTATTAAATAAAATTTTATTTGTACTTACAAGGAAAAACAATTTGCTTGTGTGTATATTCTTTATTATTTTTAGAAAGGTCTACTTTTTCCCCAGAGAAGTGTAAAAACATATTTTTTTTCTTTCTGTTTTATCGACTGACATTCAGTATGGCTAAACTGAAGGTGCACAGCATAATGATTTGATTTACATACATCACAAAGTGATTATCACAATAAGTTCAGTGAGCATCCATCATTTCATAAAGGTTTGAAATTCAAGAAATAGAAAAAAACTTTTTCTTGTGATTAAAACTCTTAGGATTCACTGTCTCAACAGCTTCCATAGATAACATACAGCAATGTTAATTATTAATTGTTAACCAATTTGGTGGCTTAGAGGTTAAAGCATCCGCCTGGAATGCAGGAGACCCAGGTTCAATCCCTAGGTCGGGAAAATCCCCTGGAAAAGGAAAATGGCACCCCACTCCAGTACTCTTGCTGGAGAATTCCATGGAGGGAGGAGCCTTGTAGGCTACAGTCCATGGGGTCGACTTCACTTTCACTAATGTTAATTATATTTGCCACATTGTACATTATATCAAAACACAGTGTCCTTGAAGTGATTTTTATAGGTAAATCTATGGTCACAGCAGATTAAATATAATTTTTACATTCAAAACCCATGTAGTGGTGTCACAGCATTCCCTTCTACTTTCACAAAATTAGTTTACCACTATTAAGATTGAATCTAAAGAAAATGGTTAAACTCCTAATATATTTCCCTAAAAACATTATTTAATGTTAGCCCACCATTAATTACCCACTCCAGTGTTCTTTCCTGGAGAGTCCCAGGGATGGGGGAGCCTGGTGGGCTGCTGTCTATGGGGTCGCACAGAGTCGGACATGACTGAAACGACTTAGCAGCAGCTACCATTTATTTTCAAAACCTCATTAAATGACAGCAAATTCATCACCAGGGGGTTTCTGCATTAGAAAGGATGCATCAACCCATCTTGACCATCTCCTGGGATGAGGTATATACAACACAGGGAGCAAAGCCAGGTTAGCTTCTGTGCATTCCAGCCAGTGGACACTGACGGTCTGTTTTTCACTTAGGTGTTTGCCTAAGAGCAGAAGCTTAAACTACGTTATCACAAGAGTTGCCCAATATGTCAAGCTCGTCAACCAGTTTTTGACACCTACGTCAACATCAGGGAGAAAGCAGTGATTGCAGCTCTCCACTCACACCCCTCCACACACCCCCTGCTAACACTAATCACAGGGCTGCCAGGTGGGAAAGACGATCCAGCGATTTAGCCTTGCTTTATTTTCATCTTTTTTTTTCTTTGGGGGAGGATAATTGTTTTACAATGTTGTGTTAGTTCCTGCTGCACAGCAACAAGAATCAGCTAGATGTATACAGGTATCCCCTTCCTCTTGAGCCTCCCTCCCACCCTCCCCACCCCCATCCCCGCCCCCATCCCTCTAGGTCATCACGGAGCACCGGGCTGAGCTCCCGGTGCTCTCCAGCACTTCCCACTAGCTATCTAATTTCACACATGGCAAGTGTACATATGTCAATGGCACTCTCTCAGTTCGTCCCACCCTCTCCTACCCACTCTGTGTCCACAAATCCGTTCTCTAGGTCTGCATCTCTGTTTCTGCCCTGCAGTTAGGGCTGCCAGATGAGATAGGTGATCCAACAGTTTAGCCTTGCTTTGTTTCCCCCCAAAGTTTTATCTCAAGCTTTTGCCTTTTGTATAATATTCTCTATTAACCTCACCTAACCATAGAGATATAACCTAACCTCTCCTAACCATTGAGAAGATTTTGAGTCCCTTCGAGAGAAATTAAGTAGTCTATTGGAGATGGATAAAGCAATGTCCAAAAACTAGTCTTTTTCTAAATAATGTACCCCTTGTACTGGGTTGGCCAGTTCATTTGAGTTTTTCCATGATGGTGGTGCCAGTGGTAAAGAATCCACCTGCCAAGGCAGGAAACCCAAGTGACGTGGATTCAATCACTGGGTCGGGAAGATCCTCTGTGGTAGGCAATGGCAACCCACTCCAGTATTCTTGCCTGGAAAATTCCATGGACAGAAAGAGGGCTGTCAGTGGGCTACAGTCCATAGCAGTGCAGAGAGTCAGGAACGACAGAGCCCTTATGGAAAAACCCAAATGAACTTTTTGGCCAGCCCGATACTTTATCTTTTGCGTTTGTACAGGCTTGTGACACATTTCACCTAGCTGACAAATGGTTTTGACAAATGCCAAGTCATTGTCTTGCTGTCTCTCCACCTCCACTCACATCTCTGTGTGAAATCACGAGGTTATAGGACAAGTCGTCCTAAGCATTGAAATCCTGTATTTGTCTAATGCTGAAGCGTGTTTGAGTCAAGTACTACTCTCCAGCCAACTGCTTCAGCCTTGACCTACGGACACCTGCCCCCTTCTTTACCAGACCAGTGATGCCTTAGTGGTGGAACTCTCCTGACATTTATATTCTTCCCTGGAGTGGAGACATCCGCTGGACTGGGAAAATTCCAGAGAACTCTCTTATATTACATATAGACACAGTCATGGGATTTGTTTTGAGAAGCAAAATTACAGTGAAACAATTATAACATTCAGATGGGGTATCCCCCCATCCCCAGCTTTACCACTAACAGGGTTATGGCTTTAGGGAAAGACATTTAAATTACCTAGGTCCCTATTTCCTTTTGTGAAGAATGAAATAGCTGTGCTGGGTCATGCCAGAAACCCACCTCAACTCTAGCTTTCAATGGTTCTATGAGAACAGCAGAGTTTACCAGTGGACAGAAAGAGTACTGAAGAGCTGAAATATTTGTGAGTAGCAAAAATAAAAATCCCAGGTTCCCCACTGTCCTGTGATGCACTGAGTTGCCATTTGCTTTCTTTTCTTAGAGGCAATAGTAGAGCAAAAGCATAAAAATAATCTTAGGAAGTTATCTAACTCATGTTTGGGAATATCCACTTACCTTCTCACAAAGGCTTGCCTGTGTGTGTGCTAAATTGCTTCCATCGTGTCCGACTCTTTGGGACCCCATGGATCATAGCCCACCAGGCTCACTGTCTGTGGGATTCTCCAGGCAAGAATACTGGAGTGGGTTTCCATTTCCTTCTCCGGGGGATCTTCTTGACCCAGGGATCAAACTTGAGTCTCCTGTGTTTCCTGCATCACAGGCAGATTATTTACCACTGAGCCACTGGGGAAGCCCTTCTCACATAGGCACATACTTGCAAATGTGTTGAAAATGTTGCAGATTTCATTTCTTTTGTCACCAGTGAAGTTCAATGGGAGAGGATGGGTCAGAGAAAAAATGATTTTACAGGTTTTTCTTCTTTGATGATTATAGTTCTTCTTACAATCAACCCTAAAAATGGATGGGCTGCCCAAGAATGGTTTATTTAAAAATAATTTAAATGTATAATTCCAAGTCTTAAGTATAGAAAAAGAACACAATATACCAGCATGAATACAGAATATCAACCAGTATGTGTTGGGACAAAGGAATCTGAAAGGTAATTTTGTATAAGCAGCTATAAAAGAGAAGTGAGTAAGATAGATAACTGAAGAATATCTCAAAATGTTTTTATTAGACTAGTGATCTCATCACCACTAGTCCCCAGGACACTGTTTATCATAAAACATTGTCCAAGAGTAACAGAAAGCCATGGAAGCTCTCATACCATCAAAAAAATAAATCAATAAATGTGCAATGACACCTCTGGTGAAGCTATTTCCAGAACAAGCACAAAATACTATCCTCTAGTATAAAATTGATTTGTTTTATTGCTAAAGACAGAGCACACACTAAAAGATACTAAAAGTTGTACTTTTGGAGAGAAAAACATAGGCAAGCCTCACAGATGTATCAACAAGCCTAGAAAACCAGTTACAAAATTGAAGGCAAATCTTATGCTCAGAGAGAAAACAGAATTAGCTCCTCCCCAAATCTCTTTACTAAATGACACTGGTGGAAGGCAAATATTAACAACGCACTGTATCGTGTGTGTGTGTGTGTTAGTCGCTCAGTCGTGTCCAACTCTTTGTGACCCTATGGAGGTCCTCTGTAGCCCCCCAGGGTCCTCTGTCCATGGAATTCTCTAGGCAAGGATGCTGGAGTGGGTTGCCATTTCCTTCTCCACATTGTATCATAGTCAAGGGTTAAGTTCAATAGGGTAAAATGAAGGCAAAGGAAAAACATTCTCTGTGGAAATCTCTCTGGATGGTGGTATTGGGACACCAAGAGTCATCACGTAGGAGACAAACTATCTCTTACCTATTTCAAGATCCATTTTTCTCCAGCACTGGGACAGATCTCTGCTTTGGTTGGCGTTTTATGAGTTACTGGATTGCATTTAGAGACCATGCTGTACAAAGTATATGTACCTTCAAGCCACAAAGTCCTACTTGGTGCAGTGAAATGACAGATATGTGGGATCTGAGAGCGGCCAAGGAATAACAAACAGAATCATAGCTCCTGTCTCATGCTTAATTGGGGGCACAAGTGTACTGAGTAGAAGAACAGATGGAAGTGGACTATGTACTACATTTACTCAGCAGAATTAAGTTCCAGGACACTCATGAATTAAGATGCAGGAGACTCCTGCCCGTGGACATCAGTCAACATCATGGCCCCCTTTTAGAGTAGGGGCTACTCAGAGGCTAGATGATAAGTGAAGTCTGGAGTCCTGGGCCAAGTCCACCTCACAGGAAATCCAGTGTCTCTTTGGGACACCTAAGTAGAAATGTCTGTGTAGCCCCAGGACGTCATCAAAATGACTATGCTTAGAGCTGGCAGAACCTCAGCTCACATGAGTTCTTCGGCCTGCAGAGCAAACCATCTGTTAAGAAAAGCCAAGTGGAGCTCTCCTGAAAATGCCTCCACTGGCCATGATAAGAAATCAAGAGCATTGTCATGTCTTGGTAGGATGCAGGGACTGTGAGCCCTGTTATAACCCCATTTAAATAATAATAATTTTAAAAACCTTTTTATTTATTTATTATTTTTTGGCCTCACTGCACAGCATATGGAATCTTAGTTCCCTGACCAGGGTTGGGAACTCACGGCTCCTGCAGTGGAAGAGAGGAGTTTTAGCCACTGGGCCACCACGGAAGTCCCCCGCCTCCCATTTTAATTTAAAGAAGTTAGCCTGCAACAGTGTCCATGTTTAAAATATACAAATCCTGGTAATGACTTGGGAATTTGTGCTTCCTGTTCGCTTTGCCTGTGCTAGGTCCCAGCCCCTGGAAGGAGAGGGCTCCTCCTACAAGTGGCCAGAGCAAGGTTCCCCTGGACCTTAAGGGACATCTTCTCCCTTGTCATTTTCAGTTTATTATTCCAGATGACCAATAAGCAAAGAAAGAAATGCTGATCAATATGAGCATCCAGGGTCGCTACGACATCATGAGGACTGAGATGACGAGGTCCTGCGTATGCTTTTGTGCGGGCATGTAGCCTGCTTGCTCGTGTTCTAGGAGAGTTAATAGCCCCCAGGAGAAGCCCTGCATCCAAGTTGATGGATTTGATGTGTCAATATCCCACTTCCCTCTCCCTCAGCGAGAGAATTATGGAACACATTATCTATACTGTCTCCCAAAGGGCTAAGTGCCACTTGTCAACATGGTGATTTTGATAACACCTTTCATTAGATTCTTTCCCTCCCCTGTCTTAATTCCCTATTACCTTATTCCTCCCAATTAAATTCCTTGCAGTCAAATCCTTGTCTCATGTTGGTTTCTGGGAAAATTCAAACTCAGGTAGAGTCTTTGAAAACTGTTTCTTCTTTAGAGACATATTCATAACATTTAAAAAATACCATCAAAGTAGTCTATGGCCATGTGCACAGAGGTAACCCACGTTACAAATAATGTTCTTATTATTTGCATGTTCGTAATTGTGACCCAAGGAGAAGGCAATGGTACCCCACTCCAGTACTCTTGCCTAGAAAATCCCACGGACAGAGGAGCCTGGTAGGCTGCAGTCCATGGGGTCGCTAAGAGTCGGACACGACTGAGCGACTTCACTTTCACTTTTCACTTTCATGCATGGGAGAAGGAAATGGCAACCCACTCCAGTGTTCTTGCCTGGAGAATCCCAGGGACGGGGGAGCCTGGTGGGCTTCTGTCTGTGGGGTCGCATAGAGTCGGACACGACTGAAGCGACTTAGCAGCAGCAGCAGCAACAGCAATTGTGACCCAAAAGTGCAAGAAATTTCATCTGCATTGTCCCTTTAAGGATCTAGGAAGTTGTACACTGATTAAAAAAATTTTTTTTTAATGCTTACTTAATTATATACACATACATGGACACTTTAAATTTGGGTACTTAAGTGGACAAAGTTCTGCTCTTTGAGAATCATACCTACACAGAACAGCTTGTTTATCCCTTCAATCCTCAGTGAGGCTGTTTTAAGGCTGTGGACTGCAAGGAGATCCAACCAGTCCATTCTGAAGGAGATCAGCCCTGGGATTTCTTTGGAAGGAATGATGCTAAAGCTGAAACTCCAGTACTTTGGCCACCTGATGCGAAGAGTTGACTCATTGGGAAAGACTGATGCTGGGAGGGATTGGGGGCAGGAGGAGAAGGGGACGACAAAGGATGAGATGGCTGGATGGCATCACTGACTCCATGGACGCGAGTCTGAGTGAACTTCGGAAGTTGGTGATGGACAGGGAGGCCTGGTGTGCTGCAATTCATGGGGTCGAAAAGAGTCGGACACGACTGAGCAAATGAACTGAACTGAACTGAACTGAAATTGTGCTTTGCCTGAATCCCAAGGATACTTGTCACACTGTTCACCAGAATGGTACCTCTTGGGGTCATGCAGGCCACAACTGGCCAGACTTTATGGATACAAAACATACAATTGTGAAATGAATGTTTACCCCCTCGGAGATGACTGCCAAACTTTCTTAAAAATAAAGCGATGTGAAACAGTCTATCAAATTGAACCCCAGCCCCCTAAAAAGAAATGTTACATTGTGGATGTTGAAGTTATTTTTATTCAATGCGGTGTTCATTGTCCTGAGTTGCTTTAGCTAGTGCTGGAATGTATTTTGAATCATATTCTAAGTGAGCACCCTCTATGATTCTATATGCGCCTCACAGTCTAATCACGCTGGAACTAGATAAAGGGGCACTGTCACGTTCCATCTACCCAAGATTACCTCCTCAACAATACTTCAAAGATTTTATTCACTTTAATTCATATGGGAGGATTAGAATATGCACTCAGTTAAAAAAGACTCCTTTGCTATTCTGATGACCGTGCACAATCTTATTGCTAATAAACTCCTTTGTATAGTTTCCCACAAGAACAAGCGGAGTTTCTCATGGGAAATATGCTTATGTAACTTTTTGAAAGAAATTTACACTGAACTTTGTATTTGTTTAAAAGGCAACGCATGTGCAACAGTACCTTAAAGGGAATACCATCCAGGAATAGTACAGAAAATTGAATATTCACTATGCCTATAGTGAATGTGGTTTAAAAAATAATTTTAATAAATAATTTCAGTTGACTGCCCTGTTATATAAGGAACCTTTTGAATAGATGTTGAAAATTGGCAGTCCTACCTGGGGACTAACTGAGCCTATATTTGTATGTTGCCTATCTGGCTCAGAGTGTAAATTAAAAAAAAATTTTTTCTCTTATGACTTTTAATGATTATTGCTATTTATGCATGTGTGTATGTATTTATGGCCACACCGCTCAGATGTGAAATCTTAGTTTCTCAGTCTGGGATAGAACCTGCACTCTCTGCATTGGAAGCAGGGAGTCTTTACTACTGAACCACCAGCAAAGTCCCCAGTGTTTAAATTTTTGTACTTGAATGCTTTCTCAGTTCTATAGCCTCCCTCCCCCCACCTCACTATTGTCTGATGCCCAGCTAGAGTCCAAGTTTGATTTCACCTGCCTGGCCTTGCTGGGGGCTGAGATTGCAGCTTTAGACATGGAGACCCAGGAGATTTTCCTAAGACCCATCCTGGGATGCGTTTAATAGCAAATGGGAATATATTTTTGTATCCTTTTAAGCATTGTCACTTACTTTCATAGACTGTGACGTTGAGAATTTAAAATGAAAGTGTGGTAATTTCAAGATTTTCTCCATCTCTCCTATTTTTTGCACCGAATTCCCCTGAACTGAAGAAAGAAGGTCGACACAGAGGCCAACAGAAGGGAAAGCTGTATAAGCACCAAGCTGAGGTCCTTTCAGCCAACGAATGGGTCACAGTCTGGCCATCAGCGCTGCTGACACAGGGAAGATAGCACCAAAGATAGAACTATTGTTGAAAGACTGTGTGAACAGATATTTGGCTTAAAAGCATCGGTTAGTTAAAACTTTGTTTCAGTGTAATATTAAAGATAATGCTACATTACATTGTTTATGTGTGTAACCCAAGAAATAAGAGTTAGAATTTAAACTTTAAATTGTTTTTGGAACTGAATTTCACACTGATAGGGGTATGAACCATGCAGAACTTTAATGAGTGACTAAATTTGTTCACAGTGTTTTTGCTTACCTGTATATCTCCTCACAACCTTTTGGAGAATATATTATATTATTTTACAGGAAAAAGAAAGTTAAAAAATGCAACTGAGAACTTTTCCCTCGAAATCATACGTTTAGCTACCTTAGCAACCAGTAGGATTAGTCTGTGTTTTGTTTTTTTTAACTTATTAATATTTTATTTCTAACAAATTTTTGGATATAGAATTCTTAACATTCACTAGAACTGGATTTTGTCCATATTTCTCCCTAGTTCTAAATATGGGAATTCTAAAATGTTAAATATTTTTATGAGACTTTACATGTATACTCTGTGTAGTTCCAAAGCTACTGATTTTCTACATTCAAAATTAATAACTATGAACATTATTAATGTCAAACACTTCTTTTTTTTTTTTTTTAGTCTGTGTTTTTTAACTGCACATCTGTATGCAATTGTTTCTTCTCCGTTCATGATTGCTTCCCCAGCATTAAATTTGGGGGAAGATGAAAACCCAGGCAGAACTGAAGTGTCTTCCAGATTAAGCCCTGATCCTACTCAGGTTTAGCCTGGCTATAAAAACGCTCTCTCCAGATCTCAAAGCACAAAAGGGCAATTTCTTTGGAAGTTTCTGAACAGAATGCACAGTTGCCCGGCCTGGGATGGTCAGATCTGATGGTAAGACTAGGGGACAAGCCACTCTGACCTGAGAAAGAAGCTAGGTGTTCATCCTGGGACGGAGGAAACCAGCGTTGACTTGTTAGGAGGAAACGTGGCCATGACAGACTGCTCATCATTAAACCAGACTCTACCTCTCTGTCTAGGACACAAGAGATAAAAAAAAAAAAGAGGGACTGCTTAATTTGCTGAGAGATGCCAATTCGTGCCAATCGACATATAAAAGTAAAACAGTTGGGAGATTTAAAACTATCCTCTCTGAAGTTCTCCTCCCCTGAGGTCTTTAGGACCAATTCATAGAGCTTTTGAAGGGATGGGTCTTTTAAGGGATAGAGCCCAAGCCAGATAGTAAGACATCAAAGTCATGCTAAGCAAAGAACCAACTGTTCCTCTCCCTTCCCTCCCACCACCAGAGGTTAATTTGCTTTTCATTATTTGATCTCAAAGTATTTAAAATTTTTTTTGATGTGGACTATTTTTAAAGTCTTTATTGAATTTGTTACAACATTGCTTCAGACGGTAAAGAATCTGCCTGCAATGCAGAAGCCCCAGGTTTGATTCCTGTGGGAAGATCCCCTGGAGTAGGAAATGGCAACCCACTCCAGTATTCTTGCCTGGAGATTCCCAAGGACAGAGGAGGGCTGAAGTTCATAGGGTCACAAAGAGTTGGATACAGTTGAGCGACTAACACTTTCACTTTTTCACTGCTTCTGTTTTTTGTTTTGTTTTATTGCTCATAAGGCAAGTGGGATCAAACCTGCCTCCCCTGAAGGTGAAGTCTTAAACGCTGGACCTCCAAGGAAGTTCCAGTATTTAATTTTTTGATGAGGCTACACAGAAGCCCTGCAAAGTGCTAGACAGTAACATTTTCCACATGAGTATTTTAAGACCCAAATTTTGCAACTTGGAATTCACAGCACTCTGCAAGAAGTTGTTGCTGAGTGGAAATCGGAAGTGAGATATTTTTTCAGACTTGTGCAAGAACTTTTAGGGATAGGTGATTCCATAGTAGCTAAGCTTGATGAATACATGTCATAGAGGGTTTGACATGAAAGGTTTCAGGTCAATATTTTCAAAGTTCAAACCTATCACCTACCCATTCACCACTGTAGCTTCATTCCTTTGGAACCAGAAGGCTTCTTAATCATGTAACCAACCCTTTTACTGCCAGAACTTGGAATTGAATCTGCTGCTTGAATTTCTCATCTAGGTGTTTCCCCTTCATATCGATGATGCCCTTTAGCTATCAGGCCTTGAGAACAAGCATGGGACTTCCAACGGCCCTGAAAGGGACTCAGGAGGAAGAACCAGAGAACTGACTCAGATGAGTAGGCTCCAATGAGGAAGAAAGGCTGCCTGCAAGTAAGACTTCTATTGCCAATTTTTGGGACTGAAGTATCCCTCCTCTGTTTGATTGGGTGTATCCAGTGACATATTTTTAAAATGAAAGTTGAATGAATCTAACATAAAGAACTGTGACCCTCTGCTGGCTGCTGCTAAGTCGCTTCAGTCGTGTCCGACTCTATGCAACCCCATAGACGGCAGCCCACCAGGCTCCCCGTCCCTGGGATTCTCCAGGCAAGAACACTGGAGTGGGTTGCCATTTCCTTCTCCAATGCAGGAAAGTGAAAAGTGAAAGTGAAGTCACTCAGTCTTGTCTTAGTGACTCCATGGACTGCAGCCTATCAG
>NW_011494958.1:1476297-1485000 GCF_000754665.1 Bison bison bison | reverse complement strand
CGTGTCTGACTCTGTGCAACCCCATAGACAGCCTCCTACCAGGCTCCTCTGTCCCTGGGATCTCCAGGCAAGAACACTGGAGTGGGTTGCCATTTCCTTCTCCAATGCATGAAAGTGAAAAGTGAAAGTGAAGTCGCTCAGTCGTGTCCGACTCTTCTCGACCCCATGGACTGCAGCCTACCAGGCTCCTCCGTCCATGGGATTTTTCCAGGCAAGAGTACTGGAGTGGGCTGCCACTGACCCCCCTAGGACACCACAAAACCAAGGCTAAGAAATGCTGCTGTGACCACAGAAAGCAACCACATTCCTTTTCAACAGCATTGTACCATCTCTGCCATTTTGTCAGAGTAAATGACTAGTGACAAAAAAGAAAAACAAAGCCAGAGCCTGGAAGATGGCAGAGTAAGTAAAACGCACCAACCATCCCAGGTTTCCTGGGACTGAAGGGTTTCCTGGGATGTGGTACTTTTGTGCTAAAACTGAAATGCTGGTGGTTTAGTGGCTCAGTCGTGTCTGACTCTTTACAACCCCAAAGACTGTAACCCGCCACTTGTTGCTGAGTGGAAACTGGGATTGAGATATTTTTTCAGACTTGTGCAGGAACTTTTGGGGGTGGGTGATTCTACAGTAGATCCTCTGTCCGTGGGATTTCCCAGGCAAGAATATTGGAGTGGGCTGCCATTTCCTTCTCTATAAGATCTTTTCAACCCAGGAACTGAACCCATGTCTCGTGCATTGCAGGTAGATTCTTTACCGCTGGGTCACCAGGGAAGCCCTGAAACTAAAATACTGCTGGGCAAATCAGAATGGCTGGCCAACCTAGTCAGGTGACAGTTTAAACAAACACAGAATTCTGTTCTTTACTTGGCTAAGACCCTTCTTTCAAAGTTTTCTCTGGTTCAAGACAACGTTTCCTCAGCAAAAACACCATGCTATACCACTGTCCCAGGCATACACTTGTAGCACGCTTTCTGAAAGGCAGAGCAAGTCTGGCTGGCAAAATGCATGTACCTTTTTTTTTTTTTTTAAGCTTCAGGTCCTGAGTATGTTAAAACCTGGAAGAAAGCAGTGGGACAGAGATTGGTGAAAAGCATCTAGAAGTCCTTCTAGAGGTGACTGAGCGCATGCATAGAGGCACAGGAGATATGACCACCAGAGTCCCTTCCAGGGCATGGCACTCACCCGAGATAATGGCTGCTTTTTTTTTTAACGTGAACCATTTAAAGACTCTTTTTTGAAATTGTTACAATATTGCTTCTACTTTCTGTTTTGGTTTTTTGGCCATGAAGAACATGGGATCCTAGCTCCCCCACCAGGGATCGAACACGGATCCTCTGCATTGAAAAGCTACGTCTTAACCACTGGACCACCAAGGGAAGTCCCAATGGTCTACACATTCACCCCAGGCGTACTCAGTGCTGTCCCACCTCCTCTGTCCCAGAATGCCTTCCTCTTTCTTCCACAGCTGCAGGAAAGTAATCCGTCTGTCCTTCAAGCATCTTTTGAAATTCTGCTTCTTCAGAAAAGGTACTCCTGACCGCTTCTCTCTTTTAAGCTTCCACAGGGCTAATTTTCCTCTTCAGTCATTTGGTGTTTGCCCACTGGTTGTGTTAATAATTGATTTTCACTGTCTTATCCCCCTACCTGGCTTGTGAAAGGGTGGATTATTCTTTTCTTTTTTTAAATTTGTTGCATCTTGCTTAGCCCAGCATAGTCTTCTCAACTGTCTGAAGTTGTGCTGTCCAGTAAAATGTAATGTGAGCTGCATTGGTAATTTAGCATTTTCTAGCAGACATCCTGGAATGTGAAGTCATGTGGTCCTTAGAAACCATCAAACGAACAAAGCTAGTGGAGGTGATGGAATTCCAGTTGAGCTATTTCAAATCCTGAAAGATGATGCTGTGAAAGTGCTGCACTCAATATGCCAGCAAATTTGGAAAAGTCAGCAGTGGCCACAGGACTGGAAAAGGTCAGTTTTCATTCTAATCCCAAAGAAAGGCAATGCCAAAGAATGCTCAAACTTCCACACAACTGCACTCATCTCACGCGCTAGCAAAGTAATGCTCAAAATACTCCAAGCCAGGCTTCAGCAATATGTGAACCATGAAATTCCAGATGTTCAAGCTGGTTTTAGAAAAGGCAGAGGAACCAGAGATCAAATTGCCAACATCCGATGGATTATCAAAAAAGCAAGAGATTTCAAAAAAAACACCTATTTCTGCTTTATTGACTATGCCAAAGCTTTTGACTGTGTGGAACACAATAAACTGTGGAAAATTCTGAAAGAGATGGGAGTATAAGACCACCTGACCTGCCTCTTGAGAAACCTATATGCAGGTCACGAAGCAACAGTTAGAACTGGACATGGAACAACAGATTGGTTCCAAATAGGAAAAGGAGTACGTCAAGGCTGTATATTGTCACCCTGCTTATTTAACTTATATGCACAGTACATCATGAGAAACGATGGGCTGGATGAAGCACAAGCTGGAATCGAGATTGCCAGGAGAAATATCAATAACCTCAGATATGCAGATGACACCACCCTTATGGCAGAAAGTGAAGAACTAAAGAGCCTCTTGATGAACGTGAAAGAGGAGAATGAAAAAGTTGGCTTACAGCTCAATATTCAGAAAACTAAGATCATGGCATCTGGTCCCATCACTTCATGGCAAATAGATGGGGAAACAGTGGAAACAGTGGCTGTTTCCCATGTTACTGCTCAGTTCAGTTCAGTCGCTCAGTCGTGTCTGACTCTTTGTGACCCCATGGACTGCAGCATGCCAGGCTTCCCCATCTATTACCAACTCCCAGAGTTTACGCAAACTCATGTCCATTGACTGGTGATGTCACCCAACCATCTCATCCTCTGTCATCCCCTTCTCCTCCTGCCTTCAGTCTTTCCCAGCATCAGGGTCTTTTCAAATGAGTCAGTTCTTCACATCAGGTGGCCAAAGTATTGGAGTTTCAGCTTCAGCATCAGTCCTTCCGATGAATATTTAGGACTGATTTCCTTTAGGATGAACTGGTTGGATCTCCCTGCTGTCCAAGGGACTCTCAAGAGTGTTCTCCAACTCCACAGTTCAAAAGCAAAATTCTTCAGTGCTCAGCTTTCTTTAGAGTCCAAATCTCACATCCATACATGACTACTGGAAAACCCATAGCTTTGACTATACAGACCTTTGTTGGCCAAGTAATGTCTCTACTTTTTAATATGCTGTCTAGGCTGGTCATAACTTTTCTTCCAAGGAGCAAGCGTCTTTTGATTTCATGGCTGCAGTCACTACCTGCAGTGATTTTGGAGCCCCCAAAGTAAAGCCCCCCACTGTTTCCATTGTTTCCCTATCTATTTGACATGAAGTGATGGGACCAGATGCCATAATCTTAGTTTTCTGAATGTTGAGTTTTAAGCCAACTTTTTCACTATCCTCTTTTACTTTCCTCAAGAGGCTCTTTAGTTCTCCTTCCCTTTCTGCCGTAAGGGTGGTATCATCTGCATATCCGAGGTTATTGATATTTCTCCTGGCAATCTCGATTCCAGCTTGTGCTTCATTCAGTCCAGAATTTCTCATGATGTATTCTGCATGTAAATTAAATAAGCAGGGTGACAATATACAGCCTTGACATACTCCTTTCCCGATTTGGAACCAGTTTTTTGTTCCATGTCCAGTTCTAACTGTTGCTTCTTGACCTGCATACTCGTTTCTCAGGATGCAGGTCAGGCGGTCTGGTATTCCCATCTCTTTCAGAATTTTCCACGGTTTATTGTGATCCACACAGTTAAAGGCTTTGGCATAGTCAATAAAGCAGAATAGATGTTTTCCTGGAACTCTCTTGCTTTTTCTATGATCCAATGGATGTTGGCAATTTGATTTCTGCCTTTTCAAAAACCAGCTTGAACATCTGGAAGTTCATGGTTCATGTACGGTTGAAGCCTGGCTTGGAGAGTTTTGAGCATTACTTTGCTAGCGTGTGAGATGAGTGCAGTTGTGTGGTAGTTTAAGCATTCTTTGGGATTGCCTTTCTTTGGGATTGGAATGAAAGCTGACCTTTTCCAGTCCTGTGGCCACAGCTGAATTTTCCTAATTTGTTGGCATATTAAGTGCAGCACTTTCACAGCATCCTCTTTTAGGATTTGAAATAGCTCAACTGGAATTCCATCACCTCCACTAGCTTTGTTTGTAGTGATGCTTCCTAAGGCCCACTTCACTTCGCATTCCAGGATATCTGGCTGTAGGGAGTGATAACACCATCATGATTATCTGGGTCGTGAAGATCTTTTTTGTATAGTTCTTCTGTGTATTCTTGCCACCTCTTCTTAATATCTTCTGCTTCTGTTAGGTCTATATCATTTCCCTTTAATGTGCCCATCTTTGCATGAAATGTTCCCTTGGTATCTCTAATTTTCTTGAAGAGACCTCTAGTCTTTCCCATTCTGTTGTTTTCCTCTATTTCTTTCCATTGATCGCTGAGGAAGGCTTTCTTATCTCTCCTTGCTATTCTTTGGAATTCTGCATTCCAATGGGTATACCTTTCCTTTTCTCCTTTGCCTTTCTCTTCTTTTCACAGCTATTTTAAGACCTCCTCAGACAGCCGTTTTGCCCTTTTGCATTTCTTTTTCTCAGGGATGGTCTTGATCCCTGCCTCCTGTACAATGTCAAGAACCTCTGTCCATAGTTCTTCAGGTACTCTATCAGATCCAAGCCCTTGAATCTATTAGTCACTTCCACTGTATAAACATAAGGGATTTGATTTAGGTCATACCTGAATGGCCTAGTGGTTTTCCCTACTCTCTTGAATTTACGTCTGAGTTTGACAATAAGGAGTTCATGATCTGAGTCACAGTCAGCTCCTGGTCTTGTTTTTGCTGACTGTGTAGAGCTTCTCCATCTTTGGCTGCAAAGAATATAATCAATCTGATTTTGGTGTCGACCATCTGGTGATGTCCACGTGTAGAGTCTTCTCTTGTGTTGTTGGAAGAGGGTATTCATTATGACCAGTGCGTGTAATCAATCTCAATGTGAAGAAAACTATGAATGAGTCGTTTTTACATGATTCTGATTGTATTGTTTTTGAAATTCAGTGTATATTTTACTCTTATCAATTTATATCTCAGTTTAGAGTAACCATTTTTCAAGTCCCCAAGTACACATGTGGCAAGTGGACAGCAAGGGTCTACATGGTAAGTTGAGATATTCTGATGGAGTCTTTAGGACACAGAAATTTAACCTGATTCTATAAAGAATGTTAAGATACCATGAGTTGCTGAGAAGACACGTCTTAACATGATAAGGATAGAGATTAGGGAAACGGAGATAAGAGATCAAGAGAAAGGATTGTTTCTGTAACACAGAATTGATGGAGGAAGAGTAGTAAAACTTTGTTTGTGATAAAACATAAAAAATGTAAAGGAGAGAGGAATCAATAAAAATTTAAGGTTATTACCAGGACAATACATAACTTAAAAGAGGACCAGGAGAATAGTAAGAAGGAACTTGGAGAGAGATATCAGTCTAAGGAAGAGATGGATTTTTCTTGAATCATATAATTTCAAGTGCTTGCAAGTTCATCTTCCTGGAGAGTTTGGAGCAAAGATGAAAAGCAAAGTAGATTTTGGGAGCTATGTCATCAAGTGGGCTGAGACTTAAAAATGTATAACAACTAAGATTGTGATGGTGGTTGGAGATAAAATGTAGGTATAGGAAGAAAATGAGATCGTGAAAGGCAAGGGGAAAAACAATTTCAACACAGAAAAGGATAAAAAGTAGGAAAGAACTTGAGGGATTTGAAAACTGAGAACAGTTCTCTGGACAAGGTTAGGAAGCCATCCCTGGAGCAAATGAGAACCTTTGGCCAGGCTGGAGAAGGATTTACATCATGTGAACTCTCTCCTAACTGCCTGGTTTTCAATCCTCTGAGCGACAAAATGACTGAGGATGTCTGGGTTAAGAAGTTTGAATTTTCCAGCAGCCACAGTCCCACCAGGAATCCTGGCTGAAGGGAACAGAAACAAGCACAGAATGGGTGGAGCTCTGGGCGATTCTTGATCAATGGCCAACATAAAGAAAACCCAGAAACAAGTCAAGTGGCAGGATGTAGGGAAATGCATAGGGACAGCAGTGCAGGGCTAGAAACCATAGTGAAACCATTATTTGGTCTTTGTTAAAAGACAAGCAGAAAAACACAAATCATTTGTCTTATAAGGGCTTATTGTATTTTTCTTCAATATTTTATTGCTTACCTTAAGGAGTGGGTAAATATGGAATGTGTTCAGTGGAACGTTGCCTTTAATTTTTCACATGCTTTTGAAAGGGAAATGGAGAATAACAAATGGCCTGAATACTGACCCAATACTTTCTTCTCCTTCAAGTCTATTTATTCAATTATAGCAGCACAAGCTTCACTAGTTAGGATCCAACCATTTGAGAAAAAATTGGGGGATTTTAGCCTTTTCTTTGCTGAAATATCTTGGGGATAATGGAGTCAAAATTAGGACTAATAGGAATCAATTCATTCAGTCTTGACAGTTAAAGTAAATCACTTATTCGTGGACATGCGATTTACTCTTGAGTTGTATTTGGCAACTATAAGAGTACAGGGTGTGGAATTTACTCAGCTAGAAAAGTCCCTTGAAATTCCCAGCAATTTCATAAAACCTTAGGAGTTCAGAAATGCACAAACCTTTGGAAGACAACAACCTTGATTACTCTTTCTGCTGAGAATGACTAAGCTGGATTTTCATTCCTAAAAGAGGAAGGTTGATGGATGAAAGTGTAAAGTTTATAGTCCTCCTCATGGGGTGAGGTACAAGGTGGGTAAAAGAATTACTCAGCTAGCAAGAAGATGACAGTTCTCTGTAGCAGGAATAGAGTACTGCCAAAGGGAATGCAAATAAAGATGTCAAAAGAGCTTAGTCTGTGACAAATGTTTTGTTACTTAATGTTCTATTCTAATTTCCTGTGTCTCTCAGTCTTACAAACTCATACTAGATCTGTGGATCTTCTTCTCTTTTTATATCTAAATACATGGTAACAGTTGAGAAATAACCAAAGATGAGATGTGGGGTTCACAGTTAAATAATTTCAAAGAGAAAAAGGAACATGTTAAGTCAAAACTTCTAGTGTGTCAAGATATTCATCAAACATTATGCTTGTTAGAAAAGACTTGTTCATTTTTGCTTAAAGAGGAAATAGCTTTTATTATTCACACACATGGACACATGTATTGTTTCAATATCAAAATTTGATGGGCAGGATTACTATGTAAACTCAAAGATTCCTATTCTGACTAAATCCGAAGTTTCTAAATGTTAAAAAGATTAGTTTATCCCCAATCATTGTTCTGCGACCTAATTACAGACTGTCCCTTTACGGTGTTTAAATAAAAATAAATGCGGGAATAATCTCATGAATTCAAAAATAGCAACCTCCATTTATAAAAAAAAAAAGATACAAAATTTTAGATTGGGTTCCTCCCCTTTAGAAATTAGACAACTTCTCTTGAGTCTTTCTCCCTGTGTACAATGCCTCCTAGCCTTTGTGGGATTGAAAGAATTTGGTGCCAGAGGCTATGGGTATTATTTTCCTCAAAGTCATTAATCATTATTTGCATAAGGAATCTGTGTTATACCATAAAAAGAAGTTTATATTATCAGAGTCTCTATTGCTTAGGACATTTACTGGAACAGATAATACTCTTGTAGCCATGTTGCTGTTTATATTTCCAGTTCTTTAATGGAGTTCTTAACGGCTTTATGAGGTGCGTGCGCTTTCACTGAGATTTTGTACATGGCTCCGTTTCTGCAGTGAAGCCCTAAACCTTTAATCAGGTAATCTTGGGAACACATGTCTTAAAGAAATTAAGGACGGTTTAGAGTAATCACATTTAAAATGTACATGTAATGCACCAATTACATGTCGCAAAGAGTCGGGTACGACTCAGCGACTCAACAACCACAACGCATCAATGTGAATCTGGCACTTTGTCAAAGTGAACATTACTGATAGATGAATAAAGATGTTTACCATGATATTAAGCAAAATACGGTAGACCTTTCCATCAAACTGATAATAATATACACTCACTGTTCAGTTCATTCCCAGTGTTTCCTCTTTTTGGATTAAAATTAATAGAGTTTCACACTGTGTCTTTAATCTTATCAGAGACTCTGAAAGTAAACAATAGCGCAGTGTGAGAAACCTTGGCTGTGTAACTCTTAGGCTCTTGGAAACAAGCATGGCTTTCTTTTCAGCCCACCCCTAAATCATCCGGACTACCTATTCACTTTACTGGGATTCTCAAAAGAGCAATTAAACACTGCAATAAACAGTTTACGGTCTTTATTGGCGAACTGAAGCGACTTAGCAGCAGCAGCAGCAGTACTAATTGACAAAGCATGCTCATCTGGGTTCTATGTAGTACGGTCATTGTTTTACGTCATTATCATTATTTTCTTATCTGCAAATCCTTCTCAGCATAAAAAGTAAATCGGGGACAAAAATCACACTTTAGAAGAACTCTGCTTACAAGTAGCCTCGGAGATGCCCCTGAGGCTGGGCCCTCCGGGGAAAGCACGGATTCACCACCTGGCAGAACTCTGCGTGCCCACTCGCCCGCGCCCACCGCCTGAGCCGGGGTCAGAGCGCTCGCCCACGTGCCCAGCGCTCGCTGCCGCGGACAGACCCCGCGGCGCTGCGGCCGGAC
>NW_011494958.1:1450588-1476007 GCF_000754665.1 Bison bison bison | reverse complement strand
GAGGGGCCGCCGGCAGGGGCGGCCTGGGCACCCGGGCCCGAGCCAAGACGGGGGCGTCCCGGGCCACGTCCAGCTGCGCGCAGCTGCTGGGAGGCCGCGCTCTGGCTCCTCGGAGACGGGGAGTTCCGGGCTGCGCCTCGACTCGCACGGTTCCAGGTGCTGGGGAAGCCGGGGGGTGGCCTAGCGCGGCGAAGCCGCGGGTCCCCGTGGCCTCTCGGGTCTCGGGGGTCCCTGGGCACCACCCCCACCGGGCGGGACAGCCAGGCCTCGCCGGCTCTACATGCTGACGGGTCCCCTGGAGGCTCTCGGGTTACCGACAGGACCCCGCTCCGAGCTCTGCAAATCCATTCACACCCTGAGCTGCGGGGAATTGGTGGGACGGGTAAAAATGGTCCGTCGTGGTGTCCGTTTGAGGGAGTTTTAAGTATATGGGTGCAGTTTTAAACCCTTTTGAGATGGGCTAGACTCTTTCAAACCTATTTCATGCCGTCTTTAGCCTTGAACTCCAAATACCATTCTTGACGTTTTAGGGACTCACTCAGCCTCCGAATATCCGTGAACTTTGCAACTTTTCAGAGACCGCATCTTAACGATATTTACAAGAAATCCGCTCTCAGAGTTATATGAGTCGTTTGAGGTGGAAACTACCCAGATTTCAGGAGTAAAAGTTATCAGTTATCCGAACTCTCAAATATTTATGCAGAACTGCCTTCAAAACCGTTTAGGTGACTCGTTTACGCCTGGTAATAAGATTTATCTAGTCATTTCTCAGAAACATTCATCCTTTTAACTGGGGTCTAGGGACGGGGGAGCCTGGTGGGCTGCCGTCTCTGGGGTCGCACAGAGTCGGACACAACTGAAGCGACTTAGCAGCAGCAGCAGCAGCAGCATCGTCAGATTTTATTCAAGTAGAGCTGTCGGAATCCTGGCGGGGACTTCAGATACGAACTTAGTGTGTCTGTGACCTATACCTTAATATTTTTAATTCTTGCTCCAGGCAGTCTTTAAAACTTCTGTCACTTCTTTCCCCACCTCAGCATGAATAATAATTATTTCGTCAGGAAATTACCATCATTGGTGCCTGTGATCTTCTTCTAGAGGATGTACAGGGTAAGAATATGCTAATTTTGTGTTAATAGTTGTTTTCCCTTTTTGTGATATTAAATCCTTTTTTCTTTTAATCGCACTAAAGCTTAACATGAAATGATTTCTCAGTGCAGAAGAACATAAACATTTTTTAATTTCTCTCCTGAAAAGTTGCTATTTGGCTCCCCTGGATGACTGTGCAAGCCACATTATTTATTAGGGTTTTTCATTTCCTTCCTTGCTCCTCATTTGTTTTCTGTTCTGTGCCTTGAGTAGGGGAACTTCATTACCTTAAGGCACTTTAATCTTTTGGGGTTTGTGCCTTAACCTTGAAGACCATGGTGTCTCCAAAGATTGAGTTTGCAGAATCCTTGGCCTCAGTTAACTTAGCCTGTCAGTAAAGCCCTTTTGATTCCAAGGTTTCTAATCATTATCGCTGGATTTAGAGGTTGGAAGGGAAGAGATGGTAGCTGTTGGAGTTCTGAAAGTCTGAAAATACTCTGGAGTTTTTTGTCTTGTATGCTCATATGTTTTTATCATTGGGACATATGTGTCTGAAGGATTTTGAAGTTCATGTTTCTTGCTTCCCACTGCAAACCTACTCACCTTCTCTGAGTGGGGGGTGGTCTCCTTTCTAGAGTGTCCACTTCATTCTCTTATCTGCCTGCCTTGAGTCATTTATCATTGTTTCTTCTGTCTCTTCTGGCCAGACATGGAGCCTTTCTATGGCCATTTCTTCTCATTTTTAGCCTTAATTTTTCAGATGGACCCTTCCTCTTAATTTCCTTTGGTGACTTCTCTATTGAGCCTAGTTTCTGTCTTCACTTCTGTTTTGTTATATTTGCTTACTGCTCTGTATATCCATATCTATCTCTCTATACATGTATGTATTTTTAAAGTGTTCAGAGACATCTGCTGGTTTTATCCTGATGCCCTTCAGTGACCAGCTTTCAGAACAGAACCTTGAAAACACCTCGTAGGTTGCTATTTGTTTTATTATTTCCCCAAACAGGATATGAATACATTGATTTCATGGACTGGCTACTTGTAGACTACTTACTGCAAATCATACATTTAGATCAAAAGCAACATTTTCAGTTGAATATATTTCTGCATATTCACAGACTTAGTACTGTGTGTCCATTTGGCCATGTTGTCACCCAACTGAATTCCGAAAAGCTCAGTTAACTAAGATTACAGTGACATGATGCCACTTGTCGAAATGATTTGAAAACTTAAGTGGTCAACTCATTCCTACACCTTTATCTGAATATTCAAAACCATGTAGATATAGCCTGGATAAGAAAAAGAACACAATGAAATTGTTCTGTTCATTGTTTTCTGTGGTAGTAGCTTTTCATTTTACAGCCTGGCACATAACATGTGCTTCTTATTGTAGAATGAAAGCCACTGATTTCAGTACTTTAAGAAAGGGTGTTATGTCAGTCTTCAAAGGAAAGTACTGAGTCCTACTCTGTACCAAGCCTTAGATATCCAAAAGTAATGTGTAGCTCCAATTTTGGAGGCATACTACAATCATTTTACATTCCGGAAACTCGCCATTGATGGATGTTAAGAGTAATTTTTAATTTTGTTGTCATTTTATATAAAGTAACAACACCTATAAACAGATGAATTCAGTACTGTCTACACCAGAAAGCAAGCAAGGAACACATTCTCAAAAATATGAAGATGATGCTTCTTACTATTCTGTCATCAAAGTACATGTGCTTTGGTGTTTTTGTTTTGCTGGTAGTAACAAATTTGTCCCAACTCATCTTACATTGTCCTTTCATTGTCTTTCTGGCTATGTTATAAAATCTGGTATCTGTGGAAATGTTGAAGATGCTGTAGACAAAACCAAAGCAACAGTTGGGGGTTCAGCTCCACCAGGCTCTACCTAGTTGATCAGGCTCTAACTAACTGACTTAATCAGAACATGATTTATTTTTTAATTTTTTTGTCCAGTTTAGTAAAAGCTATTTTATATTAATCTGTGAAAGCAAGCAGTATGCTGTTATTTGTCACGTGCTAATGGACTGTTTTAAACTTTCTGTGTTTCTGAGAATAGCCTCTGCTGCCATTAAGTTAACCTTCTCATCGGTAAATATAGTCAGTATTGACTTAAGCTTTGAGTTAATGTGTTTTTTGTTTATAAGTCTGGATTTGAACATGTGGGTCACATCTCTTCTGTTCCTATTTAGAATTTTGCTTTGGATATCTTGCCTCAGAAAAGTCTGGTTCTCTTGTTTTTCTGGGTGTGTATGAATATGAATACTTGGTTGAAAAATCTCAAAGTTTCTTACATCTAAGGTTGATGTCATGACTTAGTGCTGCAAATGTCATGTGTTTAATTTTATGCCATCTCCTTATCCCACTAGAAAGATAAATAGATAAAGCCTACATGCCCACACCTATTCTTGTGCTGCATACTGGCACCTCTGTTCAGAACTTGAGTATTATCTGGGATTCGGCAGTGAGGTGGATGAGATAAGAACATTTTATAACCTTTCTTCCAGGAGCTTGGGGGAAAAAAAAAAGCCCTGTGTTATACTCATTTTTGGAATAGTTTGTGAACAATACACAACAAAGAATTTTTATGTTCCTTGTTGATTCTTGCTAGTTTTTCCCTCAGTTGTGGGGAAAATTCTTTTCTTTCCTTAGCCCACTCTGGCTTCATCAAGGCTCCCTAAGTCTTCATACAGTCATACCTTGTACAGGGCTGTTTACACTCTCCAAGCCCACTTCCTTGCAGTGGAGACCTAGTGATCACAGTGGACAGACCTTGATGTCTCCAGGGATGCTGAATAATACTGTAATTAAGATGCTCCCATATTTAAACTGTTGCCCATCTTAATTTTTTTTCCCCAGGTTTTACTGGGTCTTTCCATTTAATAACATATGCTTATCTCTTTAAGAAATCAAATATGACATAAACCTTCAAGCCCACTTTTTGTTCATTCTACTCCTTTGTGGGCAAAAAATGTTACGTGGGGTTTGTAACTTGATCTTAATTGAAAGATAAAAGCTGACTGGTTAGGGTCTTTTCTTGACTTGACTCTGATATGTAGCTGTCATCTGGTAAATGATGATAATGATGATAGTCACTAGTGGAATGAATAGTTACTATATATTGAACCATAAGGAAAGAATGGGTTCTCTTTGCATGTTCAACTTTATTTATTTACTCCCTCAATGTGAACTTGGAGCAGATATTCAGAATGCTCTTCAATTTCTACTTTAAAAAATAATACTAAAATCTCTAGAATTCGAAATATATTTCAGTGTTGGGGATGGCAGATTATCTCTGTATCACATGCAAAGTTTTTTTTTTTTTTCCACAATATGTATATCCTTTGAATTGTTCTCCCCACAATCCTCATCCATCCTGTCTGGTTTCTTTAAAAAAAAAAAGTATCCACTTGGTGGGGTTTTATTTTTGTGAAACTATCATGCAAATTTTATACTTTTTAGCAATTGTATGTGCAACCAAATTACTGAATACTGGTTTGATACATAAGGATTCCCTTGGAATAGGAAATATGACTTTGATTCTGAGAATATCCTAGAAGATAATCCATTTGGAGTCTTCCACAATCGGAAGTTAGCTAATCCATTTTGGATAGGTATGTGTTACATATGGCCCAGCCCGAGAGTCTGTAGAGAAGCAAAGAATAAATCAGTGACTTGGTCCCTATTCCCTGGGCTTTGACCACCCCTGAAGGGTTAATAAGTACACACACAGTGGGAAGAGAGTGAGCCATACACAGAGCTGAAGGTATCAGGTGGAGAGATCTGTTGTAAACTTCTCTTCTTAACAGTGTGTGTTGTGATCCTGACATAGGCTGAACGCTCCGTGAATTTCAAGTACTGTTGTCTTCACCATTACCGTTACTATTATTGCTGTTAATACCACTGTCACTCTTCCTCCAGTTACTCCCTGGTGAAACGTGAGTCACTTAGTCTTGAGTTCTGGTTGAGCATTTATTTACCAAAATTTGCTTGAGGGAAAAGGCAATAATACTTAACTAAATCATTTGACAGAATTGCCTGTCATTTATTAGCCTGACACTCAAGAAAGTTGTGATCTTTAACTAAAAATTCAAACTATTCTGAGAGGTCTTAGAGGAAAATTAAAACACATAAGAAGATTATGTTTTAGGTGGAAAATTTGAAGAGTAAAATCTTTCCAAAAGAGCCGTCGAGTTAAGAACATGAGATTATCCTAACTTCTCACTTTGACAGTTGAGTTGTTCTGTTGGTTAAGCTTGCTGCATTTATGACAAACTTAATGACTTGAAAACCCATAAGGGACCTTGTCAGGAATATAAAGATCACAAGAGGCCTTCAGCCATCGCTCCCACTTTGCTTCTCCTGAAGGAGTCCCTCTGAAGTCCAGGAAAACAGTCCTTGTCTGCAGTTTGGTGTGGGTGCCAGCTTAGACTGGACGGAGGACTGATGAAAAATGCTGGTAGCTGAAGAGATACTTTTCATTTCCATGTTAGAGAGGGAAGAGTTCTTTTGTTAAAAGGAAACACATTCAATTCAGTTCCTATCATTGACCCGGAAGAAGAAAGAATGTTCTAAAAGAAATTATATAACTGAAAATATATTTATGGTCATCTTTAGCATAGCTCTTGTACTGTACAAGGAGAATTTCTATGAAGACATGGAGCTGGGTACCACTGTTTTACCTTCTGAGTTTCAGACTCTTGTGAATGTACCTTTTCCAAAAAAAATTTGATAATTGTTCTTGAGTGGCAATGGGTGTGTGTGTGGGGGGGCAGAGAGTTGACTTACATCCTCAATCTAATAGGCAAGTCTTTACTTAAAGGAATTTTGGAGCGAATTTATTTCTCCTCGGTAAAAATCACTTCACAGAGTTTTTGTTTAATGGACCTCAAATGCTCTGAATTCCTTTAATCATAATTCTTTGTTTACAGTACACTTGGTCCTGCCTTTATAGGCTCATGTATGTCCAATAAATATTACCCATTTTAGATTGTTGGATTGGGCGATGGGTGGAAGCTCACTGTATTATGATTTTAAAATAATATATGAATAAATACAATTTTAAATTTCCCCTAAATAAATCAGTAAATAAAAATTTCACAAATGTGTCCTTTGGGTTTTTCCTTCGAGTGGAGCACATATGTACTGAATGAAATTTTCTTTTCATTCAGAAGGACAGCTTTCTTTAGACAGTGATTTTTTTTTCTCCTAAAATTCCTTTATATTCACTCTCATAATGTTTCTCATCTTTTGAAGCAAAGGGTACTTATTATTTTTGCAGGGGGCTTATAGTCCACAGAATATTGGCAATTTACTTAGGTGCTTATCCTGATAAAAATTCTCATGAAAACTTCCTGATAGGATGTTCTCTGGGAAAAGCCTGTATCCAAAAATTTCAGACTATGCTGTATAGATTTTTAATCTACTTTAATGATCATATTAAGCAACATAATTTTGTACTTTATTTCCATATGCCAAGTTTTAAGTGGCCTCTTTAATTCTGTTGTGATTTGAGCAATTGTCTGGGAGACATTTTTTTCATGAGGCTGGGGTGAGCTTTGATATTCCATCTTAAGGGCTCATCAGTATTCTAGAGTGTTTGGGACACATTAGGAATTTACCTTTGTCCCAAGGCAGCCTATGCTAGAAAACAAAGGTAAGTTGACTATAATTCATCTGGCAAAGTGAGATTGCTGTTTCTATTTTTAATTTTTGACATTTTACATTGATCTAGACTTTCAGGAAGGAGTTGATAGGAGTAACAGCCTTCATCCAAGTCTAAAACCTCCTGAGAGTTTTTTCATCCCTTTGAAATTAAATGGCCCCGCTGAGTGGAGCCTGGTGGGCTGCCGTCTATGGGGTCGCACAGAGTCGGACATGACTGAAGCGACTTAGCAACAGCAGCTGAGTTTTTTAGTGAGTCTCAGCCCTTGGAGTAAGCGCTGAACATGAACTGCGTGCCGTGTGCGGATGTGTCTGAAGAGGTAGATGAGAGGCGGGCGGGGCTCCTACTTTAGTCTCTATGGAGCTTCATGGTGTTCAGAGTTACTGCTTTCCTCTCTTTGGCTTTTTAATCTGTATTACAAGGGTACATAGTCATATTTGGAGGAGAAATCCAAGGTCATATTCTTTTTTGTAGACTCATATTAATGTTTATGATGTGAGGTCCATGCTGTTTATAAGCAGACTCTGAAATATAACTGTGCAACTCCTGAAAGACCAGACAAGTGAATCAGGTGGGAGAACTAAAGCGATTCAGGTTGAAAAAGCAAAGATTACATTCACTTACTGTCTTTTCTAATGAAAGGCTTCATGACAAGTTTCATACAATTTTTCCTGAACTGTATTTGAACTGCTTTCAGTTCCTTGATATATGATATGGAGAAGGAACTCTTCCTTTAATATTCTTTCAATTCTGATAATGTTTCTTCTACTTCCGTAGAAGAAAGAAGAAAGCACACACATGCATGTGAAATGCCCCTACCCCTTGAGAGTTCAAGAATCCCTGAGTTTCACCAAGTGGACACCTAGGGTTCCTGCAATCCAGACTAAGATCCCTGAAATTCAGAACCCATTTCAGCCCCTGGGAAAACTATCTTAGGAGAGTGCCTTTGGGGCATGATGGGGCATTCTCGGTCACACATTCTCCCCTTATTGATATAACATTGCTTGTGGCTGCTGAGAAAGGGCTCAGAGGTCAGGGCGGCCGTGGGGAGCTCTGAGTTGAGGAGCTTGGACAACAACCCAGGGATGACCATTCCCATGTGTACCATGGTGGAAGCAGTTCCCTGAACTTGAAGGCATACTTTGGGCTTTTAATTGTCACCAGCATCAAATTCCTCTAGAATTCTCAGAATTCTTCTCTCCAGTTCTCAAATGCACAGATTTCTGTGGACTAGGACCTATGAACCAGTAAATAAATTTGATTCTAACTTTAGCACAGATCATTGATGAGTTATAATCACAAATGGGAAGGAAAAAGAATGGATAATTGGCTTTCCCTGGTGACTCAGTGGTAAAGAATCTGCCTGCTAATGCAAAGAACACAGGTTTGATCCCTGATCTGGGAAGATTCCCTGGAGAAGGAAATGGCAACCCACTCCAGTATTCTTGCCTGAAGAACCCCATGGAGCCTGGCATGCTACAGTCCATGGGGTCGCAGAATTGGACATGACTTATCAACTGAACAACAGCAACAAGAATAATCAGTGCTCTCTTTTCTTGTCTAAAATTGTAACACCTTTAGCATGACATTTAAAATCTAACCTTATGGCTCAATATCATTCTGACATGGATCTTCTTATGGAAACATCTGGAATTTAATAAAGTTATAGTTTAATAGAACTAAAGAGGTCGTAATAAAGACAAATCACTGTTGAGCCTTGTTAGTTTTCAAAGTATAAAATAACTAACTGAAAACTTTTACTTGTTATATTTGTTTAATAAGGTGCCTATGGGTTTCCCAGGTGACTCAGTGGTAAAGAATCCGCCTGCTAGTGCAGGAGACACAGGAGATGCAGGTTCGATCCCTGGGTGGGGAAGATCCCCTGGAGAAGGAAATGGCAACCCACTCCAATATTCTTGCCTGAGGAATCCCATGGATAGAGGAGTCTGGCGGGCTACAGTCCATGGGGTCACAAAAGAGTCAGGCACAACTGAGCAATTGAGTGCATGCACATACACACACACACACACACACACACACACTCTCTCTCTCTCTCTCTCTCTCTCTCTCTCTCTCTCAATAGTAGCAAAGCAAAGTGAATACTTTTTAAGTTGGTTTCTGTATAGAAATGCTTATCTTTTGCAAAACTTGCTTTGTAAGTGGTTCAGGTCATTAATGTTTTGTTGCTAAAATCCCTCTTTTAAATGCATTACGCTTGTGACACAGTGGTTGTGTAGGCAGAGTAGGATTTGTGTGAAGTATTCATCAAGAAAATAGCACAGAGTGCATTTCCAGGCTGTGGAGAAACACCGTGGTGGGTGTTGATAACATTTGTAGTACTAGAGCTTTGAGAACATGTTCTGGGCTGGGGCCTGTTGTAAACTCTCTGAAAACTTAGAATTTCACCTTTAAAAAAAAATTAGTTTTTCATTAGATGATCATACACGATTAAGGCACAGCATCCTGGAAGTTTGGTTCTACCACTGTGAAGATGGTGAGACACTCTTGTGATAGTGAGTTTTGTATTCCATACTCTCAACTTAACGATACACTGAAAGCTGTCTTGTGGGCAGTTTCAGAAGCTTTGGAAGGAAAGCTTGGTTTCCTTTGGTTTCATCTCCCATTCCCCCAGTCAGAGACAGTTACTGAGTTCCTTGCTGTCTGTATGTGCCAAGCACAGTGCTAGGCAGATTCAGAAGGGTAGTAAGCTCCTGAGAATGACATTTTAGAACTTTTAATAGTTTAAGAAACTGAGATCTTATGACTTGTAACTTATCTGAGGTCAAAACTGCTAGGGGCAGAGTCAAGACTTGATTTCAAGGGTTTTGACTTAATAAAAGCACTGATTTCTGTCAGGGCATCCTGCTTTCATAAAAGCAAGTCATAATCACTATATACACTAAGGTCGTAGGAATTTTATAAATGGGGATCAAAATGCAATTTTAACTTAAAAGTTTTTATATGTTAAAATTTCTTAGAAATGAACATATTTGATAAGACATTTTAGTAATAATGATCAGTTTATGATGTGAACAGCTTTGTTAAGTAGCATATTTTAGCCCCCAAATGTAATCTTAACCTAAAAATAAAAAGACTACACAAGGGTTTTCAGCCATCTCATCATTAGGATTTTTGCCTCGTAAGTGGTACTTTTTAAACAAGTTCTGTTTGGAGTGCTGTTCTGCTATCTTAAAAAAAAAAAGCTGTTTGGATTTTTACTTTTTCTGATCATAGCTAACAGATGGTTTGCACTTAGTTCAGTGAACCAAACAAAAAAAGAACAGACTATGCATAAAATTTCTGTTGACAGTGCATTTTATCTCACTGAAACAGATCATATGAATTTTCTGAATAATGAATAGCATATTTATATTATTCTGATCTTGTTTGCTACCGAGTGCAAAAGAAGTGCGAAAGACAAACGACCTACCATTATCATTTTAAAAGTTATTCTTGTAAATTCTTTGTCTATACTTACTGCATTGCTAACTCTGTGTTTGTTCCTTGCAAAAAGAATTGTTCCAGCGACTTTGAAAGCATAAGGCACTATTTATCGCATTGAACTAGTAGACATAGTACCAGATTAATTTTTATGAATTATAAACAGTTGCAGTCTTATATTTGACTTTCTGTTGATTCGTCATCACCAGCCCTGTTCATCGTTGGGGGCTGATGGCTCTGTGTGGTGGGAAGGGTGGAGGTATTGGAGACTTCAGGCGGGTATTAGTGAAGCGGAGGTAGCTTGACTAGCGAGGGGTGCAGGGAACATGTGTAGTAGTTGGTACCAACAGTAATTGAAAGTTCAAGACCCTTCTGTTTCAGGAATGGGCCTTTATTTCATCACCTGTGATTTTAATTCATTACATATCTGACCAGAGAAAGTTTGAGCTATGTAATTTCACTTCTAACTTTGTATGCATGAATCAGAATTCAGACTATTTGCAAGAATTGGAAGAAAAGTGCTCATTTTATTTAATTAAGTATAATTTCTGTTGAGTGAAATGAGTGCAAAAATCTTACTTTTTTGCACTCCGCAAAATGATGTGGGTAGAAAAATGTTTTAAGGCAGAGAAGAATCATTTTTCTCTAGTATTCTATCCAACAAAACATGTACTGCCGTTATTTCTTGAAATGGATTTTCCATGGTGTCTTTAAAGGCATAATATACAGCATTGCTGGTTTTAATAAGTCTTGAGATTCTAGCTCAGAAGAAGCCTACATATTTCATTTTAAGCAGAACCATGCCTAACCATTCCGCACAGGTGTGTGTGTAAGAGTGAGCTGGAGATTATACATGTGCAGACATTGCTGCAGGAAAATAAAAATTTCCTAACTGGCATCATAAATGACAGATGTTCATATTTAAAAGCAAAACATTGAGACTATCTATAAGTGGAGAAAATATTCAGCATTTTGTCATTAATGACTGAATCCCCAGTACATCTATATAACAGCATAGTTCAGAAAGGAAAATCCCAAGCTTGTCTCAACCCACAGAGAGTATGTAAATATCAAAAACACATAATAGTATTGGTTCTTCCCTGCAAGAGTATGTGAGCTGTCCTTGTAGGACTACTTGGGAGCAGAGCAGCTGTGCACATCCGTGAGGCACCCTTGACCTCACAGGGTCTCCCGTTGATTGGGTCCCAATTCCCCAGGTCCAAGCGTGTAATACAAATGAGTAAAACAGGTTAGTGCAGCATAGTAAGGAATGATTAAAAACTGTGGTGAACTAGAGAGCAGTCAATTTTAAAAACACTACATACCCCAAGACATGCATTGGGAGCTGGGAAGACTGACTGATAAAACAGAAAGAACCAAGCAACAGAGGAATGGATAGGGAAGATGTGTCGTGTATACAGTGGAGTATTATTCAGCCATAAAAAAGAACAAAATAATGACATTTGCAGCAACATGGATGGACGTAGAGATTGCCTAGTACCGAGTGAAGTAAGTCAGACAAAAGGACAAATATCATGTAATATCACTTATATGTGGAATCTAAAAAAAAAATGGTACAAATGAACTGGCTTACAAAACAGAAATAGTGTCGCAGATGTAGAAAACAAATGTGGTTACCAAGGGAGGAAGGGCGGGGAGGGATAAACTGGGAGATTGGGATTGACATATATACGCATATGCACTACACTACAGATGAAATAATGACCTGCTGTATAGCACAAGCAACTCTGTTCAGTACTCTGTAATGACCTGTATGGGAAAGGAATCTGAAAAAGAGTGGCTATATGTATATGTACAACCAATTGCTCTGCTACAGCAGAAGCTAACACAACATTGTAAATCAACTGTACTCCAATAAAAATTATTTTTAAAAAGTCAAAAGGCAAAAAGAACTGAGCAGAGTTGCTGACCTTGTGAGAACGTTGCATTGTGGAATGAGACTGCAGCCCAGTAAACCCATATTTGTATTGTAGATCTCTTTAAATATGTCAGAACATTGGCATGTATAGCAATTCCAAATCTATTTTCCTTTCTTAAAGAGACACATAGAAAGAGAAATACTGGGAAATATTCATATAGCAGCTATTGATGGGACTTGATTCCCTGCAACTGTCTGATTCTGGAATGACCTACATTTTTAGGTTTTCCACATTTTCCTATTCTCTTAAAGATACTTGGAGTGGAAGCAAAACTCAGGGGTTGAATGTCCTTTCCCTGTTTCTTGGATCTCATATTCATCTCTTAGGCTTGCTTCACTATCCTTTCATTCAGCCAAAAATATTCAACTGAAAACTGTCAACTAAAGCCTCATCTCCAAACAGATTCTATTGATATTTTTTTCAAATTATGAATCACAGCTTCCTTAAATCTTGGGAGCATAACAGTAATAAGGATAAAGATAGTGGAGACTGATAAATTTTGCTGGCATGAGAAAGAAAAAAAAAATCTTCTGTTTGTGTGTGATCTGAATATTCCCAGCATTTACTATTGTGATTTTCTGGGCAAAGTATGTGCAGGATAGAGCTCTTCTAGTCTTGTGGAAGATTGCCTTATATATGATAGGTAGTTACATTGGTTGACGTTGTATTACTTGCTACTTGGAATGAAATGTTCCATATAGGAGTACAAGGGGGAGGGGAGAGAAAGAGGAATTGCAGTTGTTAATGCAAAAATAGATTTGTTGTACATAGTGAACCTTTAAACTTAAGAGTTTACCAAATCAATAGTTATTTGATCTGAATAATGGATATGTAATGCTGTAATTGGACTCATCGGAAAAGACCCTGGGAAAGATTGAAGGCAGGAGGAGACGGCGACGGCAGAGGATAAGATGGTTGGATGACATCACTCAATGCACATGAGTTTGAGCAAACTCTGGGAGTTGGGGATGGACAGGGAAGCCCGGTGTGCTGCAGTCCACGGGGTCGCAATGAGTTGGACACAACTGAGCGCCTGAACAACAATGCTGTCATACCCCATCTCTATCATGAGGACATGCCTTGTGGCTTTTTTTTTTTTTCTAGTCGTTGTGAACTTATATGATTATCACTTTTTTAGAAGGTGAGGTTTGTGGGAGGTTTGTGGCAAGATGGACTTTGGTATAAAATAACTACCTTTTATCTGACTATTGGTTTATACCTATGCATAAAATTATGAGAAACTTAATCAGTCACAAAAAAAAAATTATATCGTTTAATAATAGAACCTGAGTTGGCAGACCAAGTAATTTAGCTAACACCCTTTTAACTAAACCTGATTCCCCACATTTCTGAATCATTCTGAATCATGTGTCCTCTGTTTAAAATGACAGTAACCTGACACCTTTCTTGGAAGGCAGCTGCTAATGTGTAGCAACACTGTTAGGTAGGGAGTGCTGCCTGGTATTGGGTAGTGTCTTACTCTTTTTATTGTTGCTGTTTAGTCGCTCAGTCATGCAACTGAGCGGCCCCATGGACTGTAACCCACCAGGCTCCTCTGTCCATGGGATTCTCCAGGCAAGAATACTGGAGTGGGTTGCCATTTCCTTCTCCAGGGCATCTTCCTGACTCAGGGATCAAACCCGCATTTCCTGCATTGATAGCAGATTCCACTGAGCCACCACGGAAGCCAGCACGCTTTTTACAGTATATCCTTTATTTGTAGTTTTGTCTTCTATTATAATATGGATAGAGTCCTTGTCTTACACATAGCCAGTCACATATTTGAAGAAAGTTATCATCTCTTCTCTAAGACTCCCCCCCACAAGAATGAAAAAAAGGAAAATGTGGAAATATGACCAACTTATATTTCTAAAGCTCTTTGCCCAAAGCTTTTCTTGTACTTAAACTTTATATCACTTCTGTAACATCTGTTTCCAAGATGGGATGACTGAGAATCCAGGGACTTGCCCAGATAATGGCTGGTAACTCTCAGAATTAACTGGCTACACTCAGAGCAGAGTTCCCTCTCTGGGACCCCTCTCCATCCCTGCTTATCATGGCTCAACACCTGCAGTGCTTCTAAGTCCCTTCAAGTCATGACATGGTTTCCCGAGCCCTCACCCTATCCTGGTCGCTCTTGACTGGATGTACTCGGTCAGCATTCAAGAAAAGGATGGTGGCCACAGCCAAGTATCCATCCGTTCAGGAAATACTTGAGTGACTGCTTTGCGCCAGGCATTCCCTAGGCATTTGGGGGTACACCAGTAAACAAAGCAGTCAAATGAAATTCTTGCCCCCATGAAGCTTATCTTCTGAGAGTTTCCATCCGGAGTCAGGCCTCTGCCACCACAACCAGCAGCCAAGAGGAGTTTGAAACAGGGGACTGGAGAATTGGAGTAGCTGGTTCTGAGCTCTTAAGAAGTAAAATGGGAATTCTGTTGTTGTTCAGTCACTCAGTCATTTCTGACTCTGCGACCCCATGGACTGTAGCACACCAGGCTTTCCTGCCCTTCACCATCTCCTGGAGCTCACCCAAACTCATGTCTGTTGAGTTGATGATGCTGTTCAGCCATCTCATCCTCTGTCACCCCCTTCGCCTCAGGCCTTCAGTCTTTTCAACATCGGGGTCTTTCCCAATGAGTTGGCTCTTCGCATCAGGTGGCCAAAGTATTGGAGCTTCAGCTTCAGCATCAGTCCTTCCAACAAATATTCAGGGTTGATTTCCTTTAGAATTGACTGGTTTGATCTCCTTGCTGTCCAAAGGACTCTTAAGAGTCTTCTCCAGCACGGTTTGAAAGCATCAACTCTTAGGCACCTTCTTTATGGTCCAACTGTCAAACATCTGTACATGACTACTGGAAAAACCTATATGAAAACTTAAAATGATGTATTAAATAAGAATTATGGTATCTCTGCTTGTGTCTCCCTTTCCATGCCTTCAAACAGATTCCTTCTGTGGACTGAGAAAATAATGTTGGCTTCTACTGAATTATACCAATTTATTTCCAGGCACAAAATGAGACCACAGAACAACTTTTGGTAATAGGAGAGAAAGGCCTCTGATATTATCAGAAGCCAGTTGAAATAAAATCTAAGCAAAGTGAAAACATGAAAGATGTGATTTGCAGGGCCTAAGACTTTATTTGTTCTGGGATATGTTTTGAATTCAGACATATGAGAAGAACTAAAGATCTTAAGATATTTGAGAACCTAAGAGATGGATAAGGAATGAACCAGATAAATTGCAAAATGAATACAATGTTTCAGCAACTGTTGCATGTTTTTATAAAAATCATAAAATTTGCCGGAAGCCTTTTTTTATGGGATTGTTTGAACTTTTTGTAGCTAGAAGTAATGAGTTTTACTATATGTTAGAATTTAAATACAGACATAAGTTATGATACGTCTCTGGTTCATCGGTCCTTGTAAAATGTCCCCAATGCTTAAATTTTAATAACTATTACAGTTTCAATCTTAAGGTAGTAGTGGTTCATGAATTTGGAAGGTTAAATGCTACTGGAGATGAGATGAGGTTTTAAAATTCCAAAGCCTGCCAGACACGTTTTTGATATCTGGGTGATGCCTTCATCGTGGGCGGGTCTTACCTTAGACAGTCTGCCAGGAGCCTGGGAGCAGCTGGAATCTTGCATTTCTTCATACGCTGCTGCTGCTAAGTCGCTTCAGTCATGTCCGACTCTGTGTGACCCCATAGACGGCAGCCCACTAGGCTCCTCTGTCCCTGGGATTCTCCAGGCAAGAATACTGGAGTGGGTTGCCATTTCCTTCTCCAAGGTGTGAAAGTGAAAAGTGAAAGTGAAGTCACTCAGTTGTGCCCGACTCTTAGCGACCCCGTGGACTGCAGCCTACCAGGCTCCTCCGTCCATGGGATTTTCCAGGCAACAGTACTGGAGTGAGTTGCCATTGCCTTCTCCGATTTCTTCATATAGAAGTGGTTATATGGCAGAGAAAAGAACGGGCATGAGCTTTGGAGCTATGCAGAACTTGGCTTCATATCTAGCTCTGTGATTTTGAGCAAGTTCCTTAACACCTCTGAGCCTCAGTCTCATCACCTGTGAATGGGACAGCGTTTCCTCTGAGGTGGTCATGAGGATTAAATAATGTATGTCAAGTGCCCAGAACATAATAGAGCAATGACTGACCCCAATTATTACTTTTTATTTTCATTTCCCAGAGCCTGTGGTAAATGGCCTTGCTTATAAATGAAGTCCTTATTCAATGGTTTTTTGTTTTTTGTTTTTCTCTCTCCAGAGAATAGTCTCGAGTATTTACTCCTTTTTTTTTTCTTTTTCCCCTGCAAGGGGAAAACTAAACTAAAGGAGCAGTATCCCCTAGCTCTGTCGATTATGCGGTTCTCTTCAGCAAGCTATCTTGAGCTGCATGATGTAATTGTTAGCTAACCTTGGCTTTTAACCAAGCTGTGGCGACAAGTTTCTTTCCTTAAGGCATGCTCTAGATAGTATTTCATCTCAGTTTAGAATGTGTACTTCATAACTGGACTATTTGTTGGCAGGGAACTGCCTGTGCTTCACTGCAGGACATGTTGGTGAGCTCTTTGCTTGTCCAAGCAGTGTCTCCTCCGTGCAGGAGACAGAGAGCATGGGAACTCTGAGCTCGGAAAGGAAGACACGCTTCACACTTGTCTCCATAGGTGGCACAAAGCTGCCAAAACTTCAGCAGCGGTAACAAAACAGAAACATTGTGAGACTTTATTCCTTTGCTTCTGAAAGGCTCATGCCTATAGTATATCTTACTGTGGAGAGTCAGACTTGATTTAGTGGCCTGACTTTGCTCCATGCTAGCGGATACTTCACCTCTCTAAACTTTGGTTTTCTCAACAGAAATTACTTTCACCTCAGAAAAGTAAACATATTTTAGCATCTTTTTCAGTTCAAGCGTGTGTGGTAATTCCCAAAGGGGTTATGTGATGACACACAAAGTTTCTGCCTCGCAGGCTTATCAAATGCATATGTGTCGGGGGTGGGGTGAGAAGCCAAATACATGTAGTGCACCAATCCGGGGCATAGATGAGGAATGCCGTCCAGAGACATGGATGTGTCAGCAGACCTTAGTGGGCTTTTGAAAGAGGGGCCTCTTCTGCTTGAGGGAATCATGAGGAAGTTTTATGAGGAAGACAGGATTTGAAAAGGATCTTGAGAAAGGAGTAAAGGGATATGTATTGGGTTGGCCAAAAATGCTCATTCGGGATTTTCATAAGATGTTACAGAAAAATCCAAACAAACTTTTTAACCAACCCAATACAAACAGAGATTGAGGCTTGAAAGGCATTCTTGATGGGGAAACAGCAAAGAACTCTGAAAAGTGTGAGATCTCTTGGCAAAAGAGCACACACTTCTCTTTGACCAAAGATAGAATGTAAGGGAATGGGAGGGCGGCAGGAAGGGACAGAGAAGAGGAATAATAGTGATAGCTCACAGTTATTGAGCACCTACTGTGTGCCAGACACTGATTTAATCCTAAAGAAGAGAAGGATGGAAATGCAGATTGGGTCATAGTTTGGACTGTGGATGATGAGATAAAGAGTTTGTAATTTGGTTGGAAGTGAGGTGTCTGAATTGCAGGAAGGAATAATTGAGCTCCTGTGAAGTGAGAACCATGAATGAACTGAGGTTATAGCAATAAGAAGGGTGTTCACAGAAATTTTTAATTGAGGTGACCAAGCGTATTGGAAGTCCCCCACTACAAAAAGAAATGAAGTCGCCATAGGCAGTAGTGTTAGTGTTTTCTTATTTGTAAATTCCAGGTCTTTGAAAAAAGAGGATATATTTTAGAGTATTATGTTAGTTTATTTTATACTCCATTGTTGATTTGTGACCACAGAAGCGCTATCTAAAAATTTACAGTATCTTAAAAGCAAATCAGTTCTGTTACCCTCTTTAAGGTTACTTAAATTTTTAACCTGGAGTCAAAATGCATGTTACCGAAATGACCCACTGTAAACCCATTTCAGGCTTAGCATTTTTTAGATACAATTTAATTTTGAAAGAAAACGCATAGTACATGATGGTATTTACTCTTCCTAGTTTGTTGACATTATTGATTAGGCTAATATATGCTAGGTAACTACATTTTTCCCCTCTTTATCTTTTTTCTGTACTCCTTGAGCTTTTTACAGTCCTTACCTTCTAGGAAAAACATACTCCAAATATGAAATTGTGTCATTTTGATAGAGGGAGGCTGAAAACATATTTACAACTTCAGAAAAAGTGCAGAGAATCCTTATAGAATTTAGGCAAGATTTGACTTGCTTTCTGCTTCTCCGCACACACAGAAGAGCTTGTGAATGGCCCGTGTTTGTTCTCTGTGATTGACAGGAAAGCAGGACTGGAAATAGTTCACACCAGATTAATTTGTCAGGATGGGGATTGTTTATCGACGGTTCACTCTAGGCATGCTGTTTCCCTCCTGTTAGCTTTGTCACCTTCTTGGTTAAGGACTCACACCGAGGGAATTCTGCTGTCGGACCCCTAAAGAATCGCCACCCATCCAGGGGTCCCAGGACCCTGGGCCAGACCTGCTCACTGAGAAGACAGCCCAGAGGTGATGCCAGGGGAACCAAGGGCCTCTCTCCGGCTCTCTGGCAGCACAGCTCTCGTTACCAGAGGGTGCTGGGAGACGTTTGGCTGAGGAGGAAGGCTCGAGGAGAAGCCTTGAAGCAAGCCCAGCTTTTTTACTTTGTGTCCCTGCCCAGAATGATGCATGGGCTAGCGGGTAGCCAATTAGGAAAGGTCAAAATGAAACCCACATGTGAGGGCGCGTTTCTTAATGCTTTCATTTCCCCCCTTTCTGCTGGGGCCTTCTTTCAGGAGATAGGACCCAGTGGCCATGCGCAGGGAAATTGTGTTTGGAATTCCTTTTAACTGAAGCTACAGAATATCATTGAGACTGTGCCCTAAAGACTGTTGTGGTGGTAGCAACACAACCTCTTGGGCAAGGGGATGCAAATGATCCAGAGTCTGCTGGGGCCCCGAGAGATGAGAAGCCTTGCTGGCCGCAGAGAAGCAGGGCTGAGCCTGTGTACTGGGACTGAGTGCTCTCTGCGCTCCTTTGACACCCTGGTAGCTGGTCAGGAGGGGGCAGAATCCTTACCCTGTCCTACCGTATTTTCTCAGATGTTTGTCTTCAACACCTCCTGTTATTACCTGGGCGCACACACGGACACCTGAAATAAAGACTAGGTTCTCGGCTTCGCAGAGCCACAGGATGCCACTAGGAACAAGCTCTTGGCGTATGTGTTAAGTTGTCCTGTGCTTACTTGGCTGTGTACAGCAATAGCATTTTATTGGAAGTGGAAAAATTACCAAAAATTATTGATCGGGGCAAGGATCAAAGATGACTCAGAAGTAGACTCTCTCCCTGCACCTAGATAAAGTTGTGACCCAGCATGGAACCATGTTTCTGTGTATTCCCTGCCCCCGTATTTTTGCTCCATTTATGTTATTATCCTTTCAGCCCACCAGAGAAGTTTGCTTTAATTTTTCAAGCTGAATAATATCCTTCACTGAGTGCTTTCAATGTGCTAGGGCCTTGGTCTGCTCCATTAGAAATAATATTTTGGTTAGAAGCATTTCTCTATTTGAAGAAAAGGGAAATGTTTAGAAGTCTTTTTAAAAGCCAAATAAACAGACTCTAGAAAATGAAACAAGAAAGTGGCCCAAAATTGTGGTTGTTATTATTAGTATTTGTTGCATTTTTTTTTTCCTAATTCCTCAGTAAATTATCTTTACACCCACAGAAAGCTGTCCTAGACAAAGGACACTACACAGATATGAGTTTGGAGAACTGTGGGAGTGTGGCACATCTGGAGGGAGGCACAAGTGATAATCCAGAAAGATTTGTTTGCCAGATTTAACTTGTCAATGAACTGCTTACCTTCAAATGATCGCGGTAGAATCCTGCATTCTGTGTGCTCTGGTAGCGACTGAGTGCGTGTGAGCTTGTGTTCAGAGGACATTAAGCAACTGGATGGTGTGAGGGCTGAAGATGATGAAACATTTTGCTGGTTGCAAACAGCGACCTTCCCGAAAGCAGGATCGTTGGAACCTTCCTGTGAAAGATTCTTAAACAAACTTGGTCTTTGTTAACGTTAGATAAATAAAATAGAGAAGCTGAGTAGTACAAGTTTAAGGAATTCAAGAATTTGCACAAGCTCTACTTTTTGGGAATATTCATAAAATGTTTGTCTTTTGGTGACATGGAAATCATTTGCTTAAACCTTAGAACATTCCCTAATGACCATCTAGCAGACTCCGTCTATGTATTTAAAAGTCAGATTTATAAATACTCAAGAGAAAATATGAAAACAATTTCATGGACTGTGCTGCTTAATTGCCCAGACATGTCTGACTCTTTGTGACCCCCTGGATGGTAGCCCACCAGGCTCCTCTGTCCATGGGATTTTCCAAGTAAGGATACTGGAGCGGGTTGCTATTTCTTTCTCCAGGTGATCTCCCTGACCCAGGGATCGAACCTATGTCTCCTGCATTGGCAGGTGGGTTCTTTACCACTGAGCCACCTGGGATGTCCCATGGCCTGTATGTAACCCTAACAGGTAATACTACTTAGAAAAAAGGAAATGCAAATAGAGTTGTGCCTCTATACTTACGAATGCTGAACCCAAGAACAGGGACCCTGTGAATATGCAGGGTAGGTTATAGGACTCGTGTATCTGTGGATTTGGGTAGCTGTGGCTGGTCCTGGAACCAATCTCCTGAGGATACCTATGGACAACTGTACAATCAAAACCCTAGTCAGACCATGAATACTCAAGAGTGAGGACCAAGAAGGGCACACAGCAGGAAGGTTCACGGTGATTGTTGCAGGAGTCCGAGGGGCTCAGACTTCAAAGATGGGAGAAAAACCTATGAATCTGTGGAAAAGAGCCCAGGAACATTTGAGCTGAATCTTTATGAAATATTTAATCAGGAAGGAGAAGAAAAGCAGACCTTGGAGTGGTAGCAGTAGATGACTGAGGGAAGGCAGAGGTGCTTTTGTGTTCAGGAGAAAGTTGGCTTTCTGAGAAGAAAAGAAGATAGATACCCAAAAAGAAGCTGAGGTCCAAGTGGGTAAGAAAGAATGCAGCTGCTTTAAACTAGCTCACAAAAAAGCAACAACGAAAAGTAGCTCAATGTTTCAGACCTTGATGAGTCACATCTTGCAGTATTAAAATAATTTGTAGATATGAGTCTGGAGTGATCATCTGTCATCTTGGAGGCACCCTGTACTCCAAGAAAGGATCATCTGTCATCTTGGAGGCACCCTGTACTCCAAGAAAGGGAGCACACAAAGGAAAGAACCAGTAACCCTTGTCTTCAAAACAGAGACCAGTGCAGATCCTGGAAACCACAGATCAGGGAGCTGGATATAGTCCATCAGCGAAATTCTAGGACTGTGTGGTGCATTCTTGGAGAAAAAGTGACCACTTCCCAAAAAGCATCGTGAGTTCACCAAGAACAGTTATGCCTAACAAACTCCATACCCACTTTTTAACTTGTTATGAGAATGGTGGATTTTAAAAGTTTAAGCATGATAATTAGCATTTTGGCAAAGCATTGAATATCATGTGTTGTGATAACCTTGGGCTAAGCTGGAGAGAAATGTGGATCTCTAGCTGTTTGCACAGTATACTGAAATTGTTGCTGAGTGGGTCAATAATGGCTTGGAGCGACGGTGGTGGTGGCATGCCACGGTACTGTGTCCTTCGCCCTGTCGCATTTTATTATTTACTTGGATTAGGATAGAAGTCATGCTGGTTAAATTTGCAGTGACATGAAGATAGGTAAGATGCTTGATACTCTGATGTATAGATTTGTGTTACATAGAATCCCAAATAATATGAAACTTAAAATTCTGAACTGAGGTTTGAAAATAATCAGTGAAACAAAATGGAATCATGAAGACAGTCTATGTAGATGACTTTGAGAAAAAAAGACCTGAAGGTTTTAGCTGACTACAAACCAAGTATGAGTCATTCATTCAGTGAACATATGTGTACTGACACCTCTCCTTTCTATTTCTATCACTGTGAGTACACTGGGAATGCAGCAAATCAATAAAATACAGACCTTGCTTTCCAGAAACTTAGTGTAAAGGAATGTATTGGTTTCTGAGGGTTGCCATTAAAAAGTACCACAAACTGGGTGGCTTAAAATAACCAAAAAAATGGGGATTTCCCTGGTGGTCCAGTGGTTAAGGCTCAGTGATTCTAGTGCAGGGGACCTGGGTTCGATCCCTGGTCAGGGAACTAGATCCTGCATGCTGCAACTAAGACCCAGCACAGCCAAGTTAAAACACAAAAAATAACAAAAAAAATGTATTGTCTCACATATCTGGAAACTGAAAGCCCAACTCAAGGTGGCAGCAGGGCTGTGCTTCTCTGAAACCTGGAGGGAAGAATCCCTCTTTGCCTTCTGTGGCTTTTGGTGATATCCGTCAGTCTTTGGTGTGTCTTGGTTTGCAGCTCCATCTCCAGTTTCTGCCTCTGTGATCACATGGCATTCTTTATGTGCATTTGTGTCTTCACACAGCATTTTCTTCTTATTAGGACATCTCTGCTAAGTCACTTCAGTCGTGTTTGACTCTGTGCGACCCCATAAACGGCAGCCCACCAGGCTCCCCCGTCCCTGAGATTCTCCAGGCAAGAACACTGGAGTGGGTTGCCATTTCCTTCTTCAATGCGTGAAAGTAAAAAGTGAAAGTGAAGTCGCTCAGTTGTGCCCGACTCTTAGCGACCCCATGGACTGCAGCCCACCAGGCTCCTCCGTCCATGGGATTTTCCAGGCAAGAGTACTGGAGTGGGGTGCCATTGCCTTCTCTAAGGACACCTCTGATATTGGCTTAATACGCACCCTAATGACTTCACCTGAATCTAATAATATTAGCGAAGACCTTGTTTCCAAATAAGGTACCAGGGTTTAGGACTTCAATGTATCTTTTTTTTTTTTTTTTTCTTTTTAATAGATTGAGCACAGTTCAACCCGTCACAAGGAGTAAAACATATTCATCCAAGCAGTTGCATAGAATTATGATGAAGAAAAAGTGCTGCAAAGATACAGAGCGCTGTGAGCACAAGCGTAGGGTGACCTAATTTAGCTTGGGGGAGGATGTCAGGGAGGACAGGGAGCTCTTTAGGCAAAGAGGAGAAAGAGTAAGTTCACGGAGAGAGAGACAGCTATGCAGGAAGCCTGGAGCAGCAAGAGGCACAGAATTCAGGGAAATTAAAGCTCAGTGCAGAGCAAGGGCATCAGGAGGGCACGGGAGACGTGCTGAGAGACACCGAGGGGCCAGGCCCAGAGGAGCTCTGGGCATTGTGTTGCCATAGTGGAGGCAAATATTAAAACAAGAAGAGTAAGTATATAGAATGGAGAAGACAGTAAATGAGACTCTGGGCTTGCTTGACCGAATACGGACTGCTTTGTCTTGTTGGGAGGGCCATATTTTAAGTGAGTGTTTATCAGTGTGAGTGTTATACTTTGAATTACTGTATCTATCCGCATAGACAAAATCCCTGGGATGATAGCCGTTTGGAATTAGTTGAACCAGAAGACTTTCTGCCTTTATTCTTCGGGCAGAGCTAGACCAATGGGTAGGAGTTATAGGAGGGCTCCGTGAAAGGGAGGTCTTCCAGCAGTGGGAGCCACACAGGTTGAGAGCAGGAGCCTTGAGAATTATTTGCCGGAGGAGGACGGCCAGGATACAAGGGATGCTGCAGTGAAGGTGAGGAGGAGACTGTTTTCCTCAAAGGTTCCCTGTGTAGGAAGCCAGCCTTATCTGAGGGTAAGAGGGAACCCAGTGAAGTATCCACTTGGGGCTCAGATGTGATGCTCAGATCTAAAGTCCATTTCCTCACACTTTATAATTAAAATTTTAAGAGCATTAAAAGGGCTTTAAAATTAAATGTCACTGGGAGATTATTAAATAACTGAATTCATTTAAAATATCTTTGTAACACGATGTTATGTATCAGTTATTTGTTGTTCAGTCATAAAGTCGTGTCTGACTCTTTGCGACTCCATGGACTGCAGCACACCAGGCCCCTCTGTCCTGCACTATCTCCTGGAGTCTGTTCAAGTTCATGTCCATTGAGTCGGTGATGATATCTAACCGTCTCATTCTCTGCCTCCCTCTTCTCCTTTTGCCTTCAGTCTTCTCCAGCATCAAGGTCTTTTCCAATTTTATATATATATATATATATGTGTGTGTGTGTGTGTGTGTGTGTATCAGTTATATATCAAAGAAAAATTGGCAGAATTATTTAGATGCATTTACCTTTCCTGACCCTCTGCTATTATTGCAACAGTTACCCTTCATCTCACATCCTTGGTACAACTCTTCTATTCCTTTTCCTGATGTTCTCTCAGCTGCAGTTGACTTAGGAGGACACAGCATGAACAAGTGTCCAAGTATCCTGGGACCCAGTCGCTTTTGGTGGGGGGCGGGGGGTGGTCATAATCAAAGAATCTCTGACCAGCTGCCAAAAGTATATTTATTTATTTATTTTTGAAGGCTAACGGTAGATTATTTAATCTATTTCAATTGGAGGAAATTACTTTATATATTGCGATGGTTTTTGTCATACATCGACATGAATCAGCCACGGGTGCACGTGTGTCCCCCATCCTGAACCTCCCACTCCCATCCGGCTTTGAATGCCCTGCTTCATGCATTGAACTTGCACTGGTCGTCTGTTTTACATACAGTAATACACATGTTTCAGTATTATTCTCTCAAATCGTCCCACCCTTGCCTTCTTCCACAGGGTCCAAGAGTCTATTCTTTACGTCTGGTCTCTTTTGCTGCTTTGCATATAGGATCATCATTACTGTCTTTCTAAATTCCATATATATGCATTAGTATACAGTATTGGTGTTTCTCTTTCCGACTTACTTTACTCTGTATAATGGCTCCAGTTTCATCCACCTCATTAGAACTGAATCAGATGTGTTCCTTTTTATAGCTGAGTAATATTCCATTGCATATATGTACCACAACTTCCTTATCCATTTGTCTGCTGATGGATATCTAGGTTGCTTTCATGTCTTAGCTACAAAAGTATATATATTTTTTTTTACTTTTTTAAAAATTTTTTTTAAATTTTATTTTATTTTTAAACTTTACATAATTGTATTAGTTTTGCCAAATATCAAAATGAATCCGCCACAGGTATACATGTGTTCCCCATCCTGAACCCTCCTCCCTCCTCCCTCCGCATACCATCCCTCTGGGTCGTCCCAGTGC
>NW_011494958.1:1429842-1450488 GCF_000754665.1 Bison bison bison | reverse complement strand
ATCCTGAACCCTCCTCCCTCCTCCCTCCGCATACCATCCCTCTGGGTCGTCCCAGTGCACTAGCCCCAAGCATCCAGTATCGTGCATCGAACCTGGACTGGCAACTCGTTTCTTACATGATATTTTACATGTTTCAATGTCATTCTCCCAAATCTTCCCACCCTCTCCCTCTCCCACAGAGTCCATAAGACTGTTCTATACATCAGTGTCTCTTTTGCTGTCTCGTACACTGGGTTATTGTTACCATCTTTCTAAATTCCATATATATGCGTTAGTATACTGTATTTATGTTTTTCCTTCTGGCTTACTTCACTCTGTATAATAGGCTCCAGTTTCATCCACCTCATTAGAACTGATTCAAATGTATTCTTTTTAATGGCTGAGTAATACTCCATTGTGTATATGTACCACTGCTTTCTTATCCATTCATCTGCTGATGGACATCTAGGTTGCTTCCATGTCCTGGCTATTATAAACAGTGCTGCGATGAACATTGGGGTACACGTGTCTCTTTCCCTTCTGGTTTCCTCAGTGTGCATGCCCAGCAGTGGGATTGCTGGATCATAAGGCAAAAGTATATTTAACAGGAATTTCCACATTCACTTGTATCTCTTGAAGGACATCCAACTCACATTCGACATCAGCACTTCTCAAAATCTCTTTCCTTTCCTCCCCACTTTTCCCTTCTGCCAGGTGGATTTTCTCTAGGCTGTAGGCTCTTCTGTTACCCCCAACCCTTTATTACATAACCCAGCCTGCCTCTTAGCTTTACATTTGCCAGCGGTATGGTGGATTTTTTTCCTTCCTTGAGTCAAAAGGAAAGCTCAGGAGTGGGCGGAAGAGGCAAAAAAAGACTCTTCCTGCTGCCTCTGCAGTAGCTCAGAAGGCCCAGGAACCAAACCCTCTCCAGGGGACAAGGGAGCGACCAGAAATAAATCTTGTCACCTATGTGTGGACAAGAGGGCAGTGTTCTAGGGGCAGTCGGTGGACAAATTGGCTTACAGTATTCATGTGGAGGGTAGACGAGGGTAAGACGAAGGAAGGTAGGCTGGGAGCAGAGGACAGAGGGGTGATTTTGAAACCCAGGCTAGAGCATATGAGTTGGAGAAGTTGGCAGGAGGCCGAGACGATAGATTAGATACAGTAGATTAGAAGTGTTAAAATTCAGCTCGTTTCGACCCAGAGGGATAGAGTAGGGAGGGAGGTGGGAGGGGAGGTTCAGGATGGGGGGACACATGTATAGCTGTGGCCGATTCATGTTGATGTATGGCAGAAGCCACCATAATATTGTAAAGTAATTATCTTCCTATTAAAATAAATAAATTTTTAAAAATTCAGTTCATTCTTCATATTTCATAATTCTCTTGTTACTTAGGAGTCCACCGATACTTATAAACATTTCCAAGCACATTTTAAAATTACAGACACTAAACTCTCTTTGACCAAAATAATTCATCTACAAGTCTCTGCAAGGCATGGTTTCATTTAAAGTCAGGATTGGGAAATAACAGTGTTATGTTGTTTCTGAAATATTTTTGAAATAGTCTCAGACACAGCAGGAATCAGAGCCCCATATCAGCTATTTCTCTCGTTGCATCTTGGTGCAGAATATTCTGAAGGTCAGCTGAAACAGCTCTTTGCAAAGCAGCAGCAGGAGTGTGAGGTTGAAGGGTGTTTGTTTCACTTTCTCCTTGTTGCATTCTTCTTATTTTAATACTTCAAGGGCACCATTGCCAGACTGTGGTACAGAGCCATTTTCAAGTTATTTTCCTTTTAAAAATTCTTCTTTGCGTATTCTAAACTTACGTATTAGAGGCTTTGAATCCTGATGATGAAGGGCTGGCACTGTTGTAATTACTTTCTCTGAGCACATAATAGAAATGTTTTATTCAGATTTATTTGAAGCCAACGTGAACTCCCAAACCTCTCAGCCAATAACAGTGTTTCAACCATCTGCCAAGATGCTAAGGATAAAAATCTCTGGTGATACATTGTTTCTGTATTTTAAAAAGTACAAAATCAGAACATGCTTTTCAAAGTTAAAAATATAGTTTCAAAAATGACTATTTTTTAAGAATGACTTAAAACCATAAACGATGAGTACACCCAACATGGTATCCATCGAAATTTCTTGAACTTGAATTAAAAACGAATGTGAATTCCGGTTGAATTCCTTTTCTGCCACAGTTTGAGGGAAGGAATTTGGGGTAGCATTGAAACAAAAGTAGCTGAGTTCTAACAACTAAATTAGGTTTTTTTGAGGAGCATGAGGGGTAAGTGAATTGAGAGGAATACTATGGCTGTTTGGAAAGAGACCAATTAGAAGAAACCAGTGTTCTAAAGGGCTTCTCAGTCCTTTGCCTTCAGACAAAAAGAGCTTTCTTGTACTTTAACACACCGCCTAGCCCATGAATTTGCTTCTGGCATTTTTAATCTGAAATTTAGCTACTAATCCAGAAATAAGTCAAAATAAACTTGTTGAACAATGGCTCTTAGTCGACAGAAGTGTGGGTTCGTCCAGGTCATCTGGATTTGCTTGGCATCCTTGAGTTGATTCTAATTTGTGTGGACAGTGGATTATTAAGATAATTGTGAGTATTTATTTCTTTTCAAAACATTTTATTAGTGTTTATTAAATGGTTGTTTTTGAGAAGTAATAATGAATCATCTTCCTGTAAAGATGAGCAGCTGGGATGCCTGGTACTAAAGCTGACAGCCACCATAAAATTCAGTAGCATTTAGGAGGATCACTGAATTGTGGCAGAATTTGATCAACAGCAGTCAAAGATTTACAGGCTTAAACGTCAGCAATCTAGAGAGTACGTTCATCTCGAATACCTTATTCTGTGCAAATGTCACACCTAGAATTCCTGTGTTTAGTTTTCTGACAGTTCAAAGAGATTGACATGGAAATACATTGCAGACGCATGTATTTAAAGGTACTTTTAACTTTTTTGGATTTAGAATGGCAGTGCAAGTTTTAAATGGTGAAAACAAAAACAAAATAAAACTGTTGATGTATAAAGTTATACCGAAGTCATTCTGACATTATTTGTTCATCCCTTTTTGTGTTATCTTTACACTATGCGCCATGTAAGGTTTGGATTTTGGAGCTTGCAAATAAGAGCTCAAAGGTCAGTTGCCTAACCTAGAAACTTGTCTTCCCTGTTTCTTCCCATTCTCCTTCTTGATGCTTAAGGTGGAGATGCCTTTTCTCCTAATTGCAGCCCTTCAACCCAACACTACTCTCAGTCTTCCACATGTCAAGAAATTTGTTTTATGCATTCTCCCCGCTCTGGATTTCAAGCTCTCTTTCTCTTCTGGCTCTTTCCCATGGGCATCTAAACAGATTAAATTTCTTCTTAATGAGGATCTCCCTTGATCCCATGGACCCCTCAGGCCATTTGCTTGAAAAATCGGAATCCTTACTGACCGTGTCACTTTCAAATTCCTCACTGCTCATCATTTTGCAGCCCCTGCAACCTGGCTTACACCCCATGGCCCACAGAACCCTCACCTGTCAAGGTTGCCAAGGACTTCTTTATCAAGATCATATTCTTTCCTTCATTTCAGGCACTGTCTGACACTGATGACACTTCCTTCTTGAAAGCTCACTCTTCTTTCAGGTCGAATCTTCTCTGGTTTCTTCAGCCTCTCCCGCCTCGTTTCCTCCAGGAGCAGTGATGTTGTTCTTTGTCTTCCCCTTTCCCCCGCCCATCCCTTAAATGTGTGCATCTTTGGTGTTTCACTCCCTTCCCTCTCCTGTACTGTCTCTCCCTGGGTGATACTGTCAATGAAATTACCATCTCTATGCTGATCCTTCTCAGATCTCCCATCTTCTGGGCTCTGCTGAGCTTTGCTGAGACCATATGGCAATTCCACACATTCCTTAAAATCACAGTGGTCAGAAAGCACCTCCTTCTTTGCTTATTCCTCATTTAAATGAAGGACACACAAACCGTCCAGCAGCTCTGGGTCACAGATCCACATATCCCCAGCTCCTATGTCCTCCGCCTCCTCAGTGGCTCTGTAGTCTGTCCATTTCTCTTCATGATGCCGCCTTTACCCTGGAGCCCGTCACAGACCCTCTTGCCTAGATCATCCCAGTGGCCTGTTTGCCCTTCCCCTCAACTCCAGTTTTGGTGTTGCTCATCCCTTCCCTGTAACACAATCAGAGCGCTAGTTGTCGGGTTGTGTATCTGACTTAAAGTTCTTCAGTGCTCTTGTGGTCAAGTCCAAGCTCCCCGCAGGGCCTGGGGACCCCTCCTCCCCTCTAGCTTCCCCCAGCCCCTGAGCTCTGTGTGTGTACAGCCACTCTCTGTGCCTCTGAATTTTCTGCTCCCCCTGCTCAGAGCACTCATCATCGCCCCTACTCCCCCCAGCCTCCTTCCCACCACATCTTCAGATGGCTCCATCCATCTCATCCCTTCAGAGGTCTCAGGGTAGACACAGCTCTCTCCAGGAAAGCACCCGTGACCATCTGAATCCACCCTTTCCGTGGCCCCCGTCCCCTTGAGCAGAAGCCTTTGCTTCATGATATTGAACTGGCCACTGTCTGCGCCACCCACCCCACTGTAAGCACTGTGAGGGGAGGAATTGTGGCAGCCTGTTCAGGTGGTTTCTCACCTGGCGGTGTGCACTGAAGTATTTATGGAACTAATAAGATAGTAGAAGTGCATTTAGAAAATTTGCTTTTTTTTTTTTTAGCAAAAAATAACCCCCTAACATCAACATTCAGTTCAGTTCAGTTCAGTTCAGTCGCTCAGTCATATCCGACTCTTTGTGACCCCATGAATCCCAGCACAGCAGGCATCCCTGTCCATCACCAACTCCAGAGTTCGCTCAAACTCATGTCCATAGAGTCGGTGATGCCATCCAGCCATCTCATCCTCTGTCGTCCCCTTGTCCTTCTGCCCCCAATCCCTCCCAGCATCAGAGTCTTTTCCAATGAGTCAACTCTTCGCATGAGGTGGCCAAAGTACTGGAGTTTCAGCTTTAGCATCATCAGTCTTCCAAAGAACACCCAGGACTGATCTCCTTCAGAATGGACTGGTTGGATCTCCCTGCAGTCCAAGGGACTCTCAGGAGTCTTCTCCAACACCACAGTTCAAAAGCATCAATTCTTCGGCACTCAGCTTTCTTCACAGTCCAACTCTCACATCCATACGTGACCACTGGAAAAACCATAGCCTTGACTAGATGAACCTTTGTTGGCCAAGTAATGTCTCTGCTTTTCAATATGCTATCTAGGTTGGTCACAACTTTTCTTCCAAGGAGTGTCTTTTAATTTCATGGCTGCAGTCACCATCTGCAGTGATTTTGGAGCCCCCAAAAATAAAGTCTGATACTGTTTCCACTGTTTCCCCATCTATTTGCCATGAAGTGATGGGACCAGATGCCATGATCTTCGTTTTCTGAATGTTGAGTTTTAAGCCAACTTTTTCACTCTCCTCTTTCACTTTCATCAAGAGGCTCTTTAGTTCCTCTTCACTTTCTGCCATAAGGGTGGTGTCATCTGCATATCTGAGGTTATTGATATTTCTCCCAGCAATCTTGATTCCAGCTTGTGCTTCTTCCAGCCCAGTGTTTCTTATGATGTACTCTGCATATAAGTTAAATAAGCAGGGTGACAATATACAGCCTTGACCTGCTCCTTTTCCTATTTGGAACCAGTCTGTTGTTCCATGTCTAGTTCTAACTGTTGCTTCCTGACCTGCATATAGGTTTCCCAAGAGGCAAGTCAGGTGGTCTAGTATTCCCATCTCTTTTAGAATTTTTCGCAGTTTGTTGTGATCCATACAGTCAAAGGCTTTGGCATAGTCAATAAAGCAGAAATAGATGTTTTTCTGGAACTCTCTTGCTTTTTCCATGATCCAGCGGATGTTGGCAATTTGATCTCTGGTTCCTCTGCCTTTCTAAAACCAGCTTGAACATCTGGAAGTTCACGGTTCACATATTGTTGAAGCCTGGCTTGGAGAATTTTGAGCATTACTAGTGTGTGAGATGAGTGCAATTGTGCAGTAGTTTGACCATTTTTTGGCATTGCCTTTCTTTGGGATTAGAATGAAAACTGACCTTTTCCAGTCCTGTGGCCACTGCTGAGTTTTCCAAATTTGCTGGCATATTGAGTGCAGGACTTTCACAGCATCATCTTTTAGGATTTGAAATAGCTCAACTGGAATTCCATCACCTCCACTAGCTTTGTTCGTAGTGATGCTTTCTAAGGCCCACTTGACTTCACATTCCAGGATGTCTAGCCCTGGGTGAGTGATCATACCATCGTGATTATCTGGGTCATGAAGATCTTTTTTGTTCAGTTCTTATGTGTCTTCTTGCCCCCTCTTAATATCTTCTGCTTCTGTTAGGTCCATACCATTTCTGTCCTTTATCGAGCCCATCTTTGCATGAAATGTTCCCTTGGTATCTCTAATTTTCTTGAAGAGGTCTCAAGTCTTTCCAGTTCTGTTGTTTTCCTCTATTTCTTTACATTGTTCATTTACGAAGGGCTTTTTCTCTCTCCGTGTTATTCTTTGGAACTCTGCATTCAGTTGGGAATATCTTTGTCCTCTACCCTTGCTTTTCACTTCTCTTCTTCCCTCAGATATTTTTAACGCCTCCTCAGGCAACCACTTTGCCTTCTTGCATTTCTTTTTCTTTGGGATGGTTTTGGTCACTGCCTTCTCTACACTGATAGGAGTGTCTGTCCGATAGTTCTTCAGGCACTCTGTTTACCAGATCTAATCCCTTCAATCTATTCATCACCTCAACTGTATGTTCATATAGAATTTGATTCAGATCATACCTGAATGGCCTAGTAGTGGTTTTCTCTACTTTCTTCAACAAACATTAGCTATTTTTATTACCATAGTACTTCCTAGAGTAGCGATGGGTGTGAAATAACTTTGGAAAGGGTATCTCTCCATATTTGCAATGGCATGTATAGGGCGACTGGTCTTAGCCAAGGACACTTCAGTGGCTGCTTGGGGAGTGGGAACAGGTGGTACCCTCTGGCATTTGCAGTGATTTATTAGCCCAAGATTGCTCAGCATTAATGGGACCTAACATGTGCCTGGGGCTGCAGCGAGCCACCAAGATCCTTGACTGTGAGCAGGGTGCTGACTGGGTAATACCTGTTTATTGAGCTGCAGAAGGTTCTGTGTCCTCTTTTCCTTTTTCAAAAAATTTCCCCTCTTCTCCGACTCTAAAGACAAATTTGGTCACAGTTCTTTAAATTGTGCTGTGCCTATTTGAAGCAAGGTAAGCCGCATTCATGTAGTTTGGTGTTTAATAAAGCTAAATGGATTGACATCTTTTAAAGCACCAACTGCCTTTACAAACTAGAATTCCCCATCAGCTGTTTGCATCTTGGATGTCCTTAGCAAGATGCTTGTCTGTATCTGGATTCTGTGTCAGAAATTTTGAAGCAGTTTAACTTCTGGGTATTACTGATTTGATGTAAAAGAGGAGAAAACATAAATGTTATTGCTGTAGTGGTTGTGACTTTGTAGTGGTCTCACTTGTGTCTTTTACTTGTGTGCACCTATCTCTAACAAAGCTAGTGGAGGTGATGGAATTCCAGCTGAGCTATTTCATATCCAAAGATGATGCTGTTAAACTGCTGCACTCAATATGTCAGCAAATTTGGAAAACTCAGCAGTGGCCACAGGACTGGAAAAGGTCAGTTTTCATTCCAATCCCAAAGAAAGGCAATGCCAAAGAATGTTCAAACTACCACACAGTTGTATTCATTTAACATGCTAGCAAGTTAATGCTCAAAATCCTTCAACCTAGACTTCAACAGTATGTGAACTGAGAACTTCCAGATGTACAAGCTGGATTTAAAGAAGGCAGGGGAACCAGAGGTCAAATGGCCAACATCCATTGGATCATAGAAAAAGCAAGGTAATTTTAATTCCAGAGAAACATCTATTTCTGCTTCATTGATGATGCTGAAGCATTTAACTGTGTGAATCACAACAAACTGAAAAATTCTTAAAGAGTTGGGAATAGCAGACCACCTTACCCTGCCTCCTTAGAAATCTGTATGCAGGTCAAGAAGCAACAGTTAGAACCAGACGTGGAACAATGGACTGGTTCAAAATTGGTAAACAAGTATGTCAAGGCTGTATATTGTCACCCTGCTTATTTAACTTATATGCAGAATACATCATGCGAAAAGCCAGGCTGGATGAATCACAAGCTGAAATCAAGATTTGTGGGAAAATGTCAATAACCTCAGATAACGGGTGACACCAGCCTTATGGCAGAAAGCGAAGAGGAACTAAAGAGCCTCTTGATGAGGGTGAAAGAGGAGAGTGAAAAAGTTGGCTTAAAGCTCAACATTCAGAAAACTAAGATCATGGCATCCGTTCCCATCACTTCATGGCAAATAGATGGGGAAACAGTGGAAACAGTGACAGATTTTATTTTTTTGGACTCCAAAATCACTGTGGACGGTGACTGCAGCCGTGAAATTAAAAGATGCTTGCTCCTTGGAAGAAAAGCTATGACGAACTTGACAGTATATTAAAAAGCAGAGGCATTACTTTGCTGACAAAGGTCCATCTAGTCAAAGCTATGGTTTTTCCAGTAGTCACGTATGGATGTGAGAGTTGGACCATAAAGAAGGCTGAACAATGAAAAATTGATGCTTTTGAACTGTAATGTTGAAGAAGACTCTTGAGAGTCCCTTGGACTGCAAGGAGATCAAACCAGTCTATCCTAAAGGAAATCAGTTCTGAATATTCATTGGAAGGACTGATGCTGAAGCTGAAACTCCAATATTTAGGCCACCAGATGTGAAGAGCCAACTCATTAGAAAAGACCCTGATGCTGGGAAAGATTGAAGGCAGGAGGAGAAGGGAATGACAGAGGACAAGATGGTTGGATGGCATCACCAGTTCAATGGACATGAGTTTGAGCAAGCTCTGGGAGATGGTGAAGGACAGGGAGCCTGGTGTGCTGTAGTCTTTGGGGGTCACAAAGAATCTGACACGACTGAGCAACAGGACCACAACAACCTATCTGGAAGAAACTTTGGAGGAAGATACTGTTTAGAAATTTTTATTTGGAGAAAAGCTAAGTCCTGCACCTAATTTAAGTGAAAGCGTGTTTTCATTTTCCAGAAAAATAAAGGTTTTAGATTTGAATGCAAAAGTTTATTGTTGTTTGTTTTTTACCTACCAGAGTGAACGGTTACCATTTCTGATTACCTTTATTTTTTAATACTTATTTCTTTGACTGAATTAGATCTTAGTTGTGGCGTGGGAAAGCTATTGTTGCAGCTTCTGTCTGGTTGTGGCACTCAGGCTTAGTTACTCTGTGGGATGTGGGATCTTAATTCTCCACCCAGGAATCAAACTCAATTCTCCTGCATTGGAAGGTGGATTCTTAACCACTGGATGCCCAGGGAAGTCTGATTATCTTTTATCCTGCATTGTACTTTTGGCATATCTTTATGAGAAATTAATCTCTTAAAAGTAAGAGAAATGAGAGAAAAATCAGTAATTTCATGGTATTATGTCTGTATCTTTTTTCCTCTCTTTAACTAAATTATTTAACCTACACTAAAATTTGAAAATATTTTTTGCAATTTAAAGTTATAGAAATATAATTGATGTTGAGTTTGGGGATTGCAAACCTAAAAGCTCTAGTTCAGAGACAACACATGCACACACAATGGGGCTAAGTTCCCAGGCTTACATGGTTTAATTCCTTTTTTACTATCAGGCCAAAAATAGAAAGTACTGATATCTCACCAGGAAACTAGCAGCTCACATGAGGAAGGGAAATTTGGTTCTAATTTGGATGAGCTAATTTGTTGAGGATTTGCTGGAATGCCTGCTCTGCCTGGTTGCCACAGCTACTTTCTCCTGTGAGATTTATTGTCAGGGCCTGTAATACTGATACTAAGGATTAAGTTTGAATTTTTACCCTTTATTTAGAGGAGGAGAGCAAAGATTCGCTTCTGTGCAGCTCAGTGCTGCATCAAACTTTTGGACCAAAGTGAAAATCCAGGATCAACTCTTGACTGTAATTGGCACATTTTTGAAGGATTTCTGTGGTTAGTTGAAATGAGGTCTGCTCTATGGCATTGTGATATTATCAGGGTAGGGAATTTACTTGACCTAAAATTCTACATGGTCAAGTTTACAACCTGGATGGAAGAAGTTTGAGAAGTACATAAATAAATCCAAGTTGCTGAGGAAGGGATTTAGCTTTATGGCAAGAATTCATAGGGGCTCCACCAGGGGGTTAGATGTCTCGAAACTGTTATGCTTAGGGTTGGGGATGGGAGTAGGGACTCAGGAAGGTCTGACTTGTATCCTCAGGCTCATTAAATCCAGAGACATTACTGCGGCCTAAGCTGTTGCAGAGCCCTCTATGCCTTTCCACTGGCTAGTTTTCAGATCTCAGTTAGTATGTGCATATTTTATTCCTCAGTAAAGAGGCCTCACATCATGTATGGATGTGAGAGTTGGACCATAAAGAAGGCTGAGTGCCAAAGAATTGATGCTTTTGGAATTGTGGTGTTGAAGACTCTTGAGAGTCCCTTGGACTGCAAGGGGATCAAACCAGTCAATCCAAAAGGAAATCACTTCTGAATTTGGAAGGACTGTTGATGAAGCTCTAATACTTTGGCCACCTGATGTGAAGAACTGACTCTTCAGAAAAGACCCTGATTGCTGGAAAAGTTTGAAGGCAGGAGAGAAGTGGGCAGCAGAGGATGAGATAGATGGATGGTATTACTGACTTAGTGGACGTGAGTTTGAGCAAACTCCAGGAGATAATAAAAGACAGGGAAGCTTGGCGAGCTGCAGTCCATGGGGCCACAAAGAGTTGGATGTGACTTGGCAACTGAACAACAGAGAGGCCACTGTCTTAGAAATTAGTAAAATAAGCAATTATTGAAGAAAAATACATATCTGTTTCTAGTGTCACCAGAATCATTTGTGACCTCATAGAAATGTTGATTAGGACTTCTGTATTCTAAGGTTCAGTTCATGGTTATGAGTGTCATATGGGGCCCCTTCCCAAAGTCTAGGATCGTGGTCCTCTACTATATTTTATGTAGGTTTCATACTCAGCACCAATCCTGGTATTAATAGCAATAGCTGACAGTGGATATGTTGGTTTGGATCATTGTCTGCTCTTGGAAAAAGTGTATGCCCTCCAGACCAAATAGGATCACCTTCAAAATCCCTGCATGTTTTCCCTGCATATCTGTTTGCTGATGAGACAACATACCGGAGCCCCGGCGAGGACAGTAAATGCAGACAGGTGTCAGAAACAAGTATGAGTGGATTTTTCATCAGTGAAAAAAACCTTCTAGAAATGAGAATAAGGTTATCATAACCATTTTACAACAGGAACGTATCTTTTAAAATATTTTAAGGGAAAGGTATTAAATTTTCAAAAGTAAGTATCATGGACTCTGTGGGAAAGGGAGAGGGTGGGAAGATTTGGGAGAATGGCATTGAAACATGTATACTATCATGTATGAAATGAGTCGCCAGTCCAGGTTTGAGGCACGATACTGGATGCTTGGGGCTGGTGCACTGGGATGACCCAGAGGGATGGTATGGGGAGGGAGGAGGGTTCAGGATGGAGAACACATGTATACCTGTGACGGATTCATTTCGATATTTGGCAAAACCAATACAATATTGTTTAAAAATAAGTTTAAAAATAAAATTAAATTTAAAAAAAAACAAAAGTAAGTATCAAATTATATTACGTTAGACACAAGTATCTCATTTTTTCTCATTCCTTTGTTGCCACTCTACTTTCTATATCAGCATGTCTCCACAAAACAGATTTTACAAAAGAATGGGATTCTTTTTTTCTTTATTGACTAAGCAGTATATTATACACCTGCTAGGATTTAATAAATGTTTATCTAGTAATGATTCATTAAATTGATCCAGTACAGTCTTACATTGGTTTTTTTTCCATCTTGTTATATTTCTGCAAAGTTGGTTTTGAGTTAGCTTTTGCAATCAGTATTTTATCAGTCGTGCGTAGTTAAGACTGTTTGCAAAGAACATTGCATAATCTGTCAACTCAGAGAAGAGTTTCTGACGTCTGCATTTCTGTTACTGAAAAGCAAATGAATACTTGACATGTGGCAGCTTTGTTTTATTCCCTCAGGGCAGCATAGGAAAACTGAACATGAAATTGGAGAGAGGCAGTAGCAATCAGGTCTTCACTGATTAAAGCTTTATGTCTCTGTAAACAGTTCTGCTTCCCATGTAATCTGGAGTGAATTAAGTTCAGTTTTATGTTGATAAGATGAGGATCATTCACTTATTCAGTTTGGGCAATTTACTGAAAAAACGTTTTCCCTGTTTTTAGCATTTCAAAGAAAGTTTATTTATTGGTTGACTTGCTTATTCTTTTTTATGTTTATGTTATTTTGTGTTTAATAGAGTTAGAAGTTTCAAAACCAACATGGTGACCATACTACCAAAGAAGGGATTAAAAATAAATAACAGCTCACCTACAATCCTTTCCTTCTCTTTTTAGTTTTCTTTGCTTCCTTCCAAATTCCTTTGCAATAGTTTTAAATTTTGTCTTTTATTTATAATATTGGATATTAATCACTTTATTAAGAGAGTGTTTTATTTGTGTGTGTGTTAGTCACTCAGTGATGTCCAGCCCTTTATGACCCTATGGACTGTAGCCCACCAGGCTCCTCTGTCCATGGGATTCTCCAGGCAAGAATACTTGAGTGGGTTGCCATTGCCTTCTCCAGGGGATCTTCCCAACCCAGGGATTGAACCCAGGTCTCCCACATTGCAGTAAGGATACTGTTTGAGCTACTTGGGAAGCCCTGTGTTTTGTTTAGTTAATGACTAATAGGTATGCCTCATTCTGTGTATCAGCTGTTTGCTAAAATTGTGTATGAATTGTCCAATTTTCACATGATCTTAAATCATTACTAAAATTCACCAGTGGGTCTCCATTTCTGAGTACTTTTTAGTTGGCAGTTGTTCCTAATTCTTGATCTTTGCACGTCTCTTGTTGTGTAAAAACACTTAAATGGTACGGAAGGTCAGCATTTAGTAAATATCTTCAGTTCTCCTCCTCCTACCTCAGTTGGCCTTTGTATAACTTCAACTTTTTACTTGATTTTTCTTTAAGCAAGACACTTCTCTTCCTTATCTTCTAGATGTGTTACAATAGAAATAGCTATTTAAGGACTACCTATGGGTAGAAATTGATACACATTTGACTTATGAAAGTTTGATAGATTTTTGACTTCGAAAGCGGAAATATTGGCAAATTGGAGATGTCAGCTATTTGTGAAATGTCATGCTTGGCACTCCTTCAGGTGTTTTGGAAGATGCTGATGTGTAAAACTTTATTTTTACCATCAAGGAACTTTTCACTCATTTTTGTTTTTCTCTTTGATTTTTTTCTCTATATCCTTTGAATCAGCCACTTTCAACATCAGACTTTTAAGCATTGCATGTATATTCATGAATGAATAATGTTGAGTGAGTCAGCTTTTTATACTAGAGTTAGCATGAAACTGGATTATTCACATCCCAGAAATTTGTTCTCTTATGAGCACAAGTCATTGAGATTCAGTATAGAAAACGTGGGGCTTCCCAGGTGGCATAAATGGTAAAGAACCCACCTGTCAGTGCAGGAGACATGAGAGACGTGGGTGTGATCCTTGGACCAGGAAGACCCCCTGGAGGAGGGCATAGCACCTCACTCCAGTATCTTGCCTGGAAAATCCTATGGACAGAGGAGCCTGGTGGGCTACAGTCCATAGGGTCACAATGAGTTGGACACGACTGAAGTGATTTAGTAAGCACAAATAGAAAAGATATTTTATTATTTTTAGTATTTTTAAATGAAGTATGTTTTAATAATAGTTTTCTTTCATGGAGATTAAGTTGAGGAGTGTTCCAAGGTTTATTTCTTAGGATAGAAAACTCCAAGTTCCTGAGAGAAGTTGTCACGCTGTGATCACGTGAGTTTAGGTTATTGACAGTGATTATAATGAGATTATAACATTCGATCTCTGTAGACCATTGTGCAGTAGAATTGGTAAACATGACTCTGAACTTCTAAAAGTTAAATACATTTAATTTTATTGACCGAGAAGCTGCATATACTATTATATTCCCTATTCTTCAGTTATTTCCTAGTCTGCTGAGTTACATGTCTTCTTAGACAAGGTTATATATGGCCTTTTAATTTTTATATTTCTTTTGCACATAAGTTGTACATATTCATTGGAGATAAATTTAGAAACACATATTAGCAATATAATACATATTGTATGAAATACATAGAAGTGAAAATTAGCCTTCCACCCAAAGATCATTATTGTTAATATTTTGGTATATTGTGCTTAAGACTTTTTACTGTAATATATGTATTTTTCGCCTTACTCAATCCATATTTTGTTTTTCAATGTTAGATTATTGGGAGCTATAAGGTGTGGGGAGTAGGACTTTCTATCTACCTCATTCATTCCATTTAAAAAAGAACATATCATACTTGGCATGGACTTTGGCTTTATTTATTTACTTAGAGATTGCAAGTAAATATAAATAAACGTGTCTGATTACAAATACATACTTTAGGCATAATTGAATAGCAGTTTTATTTTAAAATCTCTAAGCGTGTTTGGGGCTTCCCTGGTGGCTCAGTTGATAAAGAATCTGCCCACGATGCGGGAGATCTGGGTTCAATCCTTGGGTTGGGAAGATCCCCTGGAGAAGGGCATGGCAACCCGCTACAGAATTCTTGCCTGGAGAATCCCATGGCCAGAGGAGCCGGGTTGGCTACAGTCTGTGGGTTGCAAAGAGTCAGACATGACTGAGCGACTAAGCACAGCATAGCACACAAGATGTTTTGGGGGGAATTTTTTAATTCTAAAAGGTTCAAGTGGCTCTACATTTAAATGAAACAGAATGAAATGAAAGCAAAGCTCACGAGTAATTGATAAAGCTGTAGACCACATAATGATGATGTTTTTACCTGCTTTTAGGCCTTAACTAGACTATAAGTCCGGAGAAGGCAATGGCATCCCACTCCAGTACTCTTGCCTGGAAAGACCCATAGACGGAGGAGCCTGGTGGGTGCAGTCCATGGGGTCGCTAAGAGTCAGACACTACTGAGTGACTTCACTTTCACTTTTCACTTTCATGCATTGGAGAAGGAAATAGCAACCCAACTCCAGTGTTCTTGCCTGGAGAATCCCAGGGACCGTGGAGCCTGGTGGGCTGCCGTCTATGGGGTCTCACAGAGTCGGACACGACTGAAGCGACTTAGCAGCAGCAGCAGACTATAAGTTCTGTAAAGCTAGAGGCCATTCCTGTGTTCCACACAATTCTAGACATATCTTAGCACAATCCCTGGAGTGTAATAAGGCCTAAAAAATGTGAGTTCAAGAAATGATGGAAGAAAAGACAGAAACAAAAAGATGAGGTGATTTACCCCTTTGCTTGCTGCAAGGATAAGTGAGATATCTCTTGGAATTTATTTCTATTAACATAGCTTTAAAAATTGCAGCAACAGGGACTTCGCTGGCCCTCCAGTGGTTAGGGATCCATGTTTCTAATGCAGGCAATGTGGGTTCGAATCCTAGTTGGGGAACTAGCATCCCACATGCCAAACAGCCAAAAAGCAAAACAAACAAAAGACACAAAAACAAACAAAAACCTGTGTAAAAGTTTCTATCCCAACATGCTTTAACTAAGTTTTCAAATATAATTATCTATTAAAAAATTGCAATAGCAAACAAAAATGGCAAATCCTTTTAATCACCCAAGGTTGCCATCCTTTTGCTCCCCAGATAAGCCACCTGTGGCAGTCCCTAGAAGGCCACATGGACGTGTACTCAGAAAACCACAGCTGGGGCTTGTTGCGCCCCAGGTGGCGCGAGTGGTAAAGAACCACCAGCCTGCCAGTGCAGGAGACTCGGATTCCATCCCTCCAGAGATGTGGGTTCAATCCCTGGGTTGGGAAGATGCCCTGGAGAAGGAAATGGCAGCCCCCTCCAGTATTCTTGCCTGGAGAATCCCATGGACAGAGGAGCCTGGCGTGCTACAGTTCTTGCTGGGGTTGCAAGAGTCGGACACGACTGAAGTGACTTAACACAGCATATCTAATCCTCCTGACTGCTCCAGGCCACACCTCCAGCATCAAGTTAAAAGCAGTCGGGTGCCACAGCTGCCGGGAAGCTGGGCAGGGAACTGGAGAGAGGATTCCAGACCAGCTTTTAACACTGTCCATTCTCTTCCTCAGGTTGCCATCTTCAGAATGATTCCTTGCAGAGCAGCGCTGTCTTTTGCCCGATGTCTGGTCCGGAGGAAAATCGTCACTCTGGACAGTTTAGAAGATACCAAACTGTGTCGCTGCCTATCCACCATGGACCTCATCGCCCTGGGGGTGGGGAGCACGCTGGGTGCTGGGGTCTACGTGCTGGCCGGGGAGGTGGCCAAAGCAGATTCTGGCCCCAGCATTGTGGTCTCCTTTCTCATTGCTGCACTGGCTTCCGTGATGGCAGGGCTTTGCTATGCGGAATTTGGGGCCCGAGTTCCCAAGACTGGGTCTGCCTACTTGTACACTTACGTTACTGTTGGAGAACTGTGGGCCTTCATCACTGGCTGGAATCTCATTTTATCTTATGTGATAGGTATGTTTCCAGAAACTCAACCTAATTGGTTAGGATGGTAGAAATAGCATTCCTCAGTCAGCGGCCTTAGGGTTCTGTGTAGGGTCTGCTTTAACTAGCACCTAGGTGATCTGAGTATATCACTTACTCCCTGTGTGTCTCATTTTTCTGATCACTCAGTGACTCCTAATTGCAAAATTCTGTGATTCTGCTTTTTTCCCTGAATATGTCTGTTGTGAGCTTAAAAATCTGTTTCTTAAAAGACAACAGTTATTTAATGCAAGTAAAGTTACCTGATTCCACAGTTACGGACTTGAGCGTTTGCTTGCTATTGTGAGATAATGTTATATGTGTTGAAAATGTTCAATTCTGTCTGAACTAACTCATGTTTATCCTAGAATAGAGGAGTACAAGATGGTATTAATTTTCTCCCACTGACCTTGTATATTCTGTGGTTTGGAAGGAACATCAAGTGTTGCAAGGGCGTGGAGTGGCACGTTTGATGAACTTCTTAGCAAGCAGATTGGTCAGTTTTTCCGGACATACTTCAAAATGAATTATACTGGCCTTGCAGAGTATCCAGACTTTTTTGCTGTGTGCCTTATATTACTTCTTGCAGGTAAGAAAACCAGTTACACTTCTCCCTAAGGTGAGCCAGATTTGTTGTCCCAGGAAAAAAGTTTACTGCTGAATTTTGGACCAAAGTGCCAGGGCTAGGCAAGATATTTACACACAGAAGTTACTGTTGGAGATCTGTGGGCCTTGTCACTACCTAGAATCACATTTTGTCTTATGTGATAGGCATGTTTCAAAAATATATCTAGGGCCTCCCTGGTGGCTCAGTGGTAAAGAATCCACCTACCAATGAAGGAGACATGGGTTTGATCCCTGGTCTGGGAAGATCCCATATGCTGTAGAAGAACTAACCCCATTTGCCACAACTTCTAAGCTTGTGCTCTAGAGCCTGGGAGCCACAGCTCCCGAGCCCTCATGCTCTCGAGCAACAAGGGAAGCCACCACAATGAGAAGCTGGCACACTGCAGCTGGAAAATAGCCCACACTCGCCACAACTAGTGAGAAGCCCATGCAGTGACAAAGACCCAACATAGCCAATAAATAACTAAAATTATATATATATATATAAAGAAATCTAAATTATACAGAACTGTAGAAATAGAATTGGTACTTCTGAAATAAATGATACCTGGAAGGCACTAAATAATCAGATAAGGTACATCAATTTTATAATACAAATTGGAGATTTGCAGAAATGGCCACAAAGTTTCAAAATAAGGAAGAATGTAAAATCGGGGCATTATTTCATCTTTTCAGTTACAACTAAAGATGTTTGCAAGCATACTGTTTCTAGAAGAATTCAGTCTTTCTGTTTATACCTATAGAATGTAGACATCTGGTTGGAACGGGAGCATATTCAAACCACCTGTCATTTTTTTGATGCAGACATTATGTAAACAAACATACTTGATGCTAGAATTTTCCCATTTTCATCACTTGTATAGCATAGTGGTTTAGAAAGGCAGAGGATTTAGAATCAAGAGTGACCAGGTTTTCCGTTCTTTTCTGCCACTTCCTATCTGTGGAACATCGAATGACTTAATCTTTCCATGACTTAGTTTGTTCATCCATAAAATGAGGATGTCAGTGTTTATCTCGTGCAGGCTTCTTGCTTGATGCATAGTCAGCACTTAGATGGCAGGCAGTTTCATTTTGTAGACACAGCTCATCCCTGCCTGATACTTGTTTTGATTCTTTGAACATTTTCTATTTTGACTGTCATTCTACCTTGTACTCCTGCTAAACCCGTCAAGCATTGCACCAAGAATAAAGTTCATGTGTGTTTCTACTTCCTGCTTGATATACTCTTGCATTCCTGTCCAACCTTATCTCCAGCTACTTTCTCCCTCTCTTTCTATAATTTTTCCTTATAAAATTATATAATTAAGGAACTTCCCTGGCAGTCCAGTGGTTAAGACTTAGCCTTCCAGTGCAGGGGTTGAGGGTCTGATCCCTGATCGGGGAAGCTAAGATCTGACATGCCTCATGGCAAAAAAACAAAACATAAAACAGAAGCAACAGTGTAACAAATTCAATGAAGATTTTTTTTAAATGGTTCATATCAAAACATATTTTAAAAATTATATAATTAAAAATATTAAAAATTTCCCCTTAAAATGTTAGCCATTAATTTGATGTTTTATGTAGGGACAGGGTTAGTGACATGAACAAAATTTATAGGTCCTAATTATTTGATATTTTCTTCCTAATGTCAGAAAAAATTGCATCAGTGGTTTTTCCACAGGTGATAGGCTTTGTTTGTTTGTTTTGGTTTCTCAACAGCCTACTAACATTAAATTACTTACATCACACTTTATTTAGGGATGGTTTCAGTGACCTTAAATATTCAGCTTTAATCTCTAAATGATGAGAAGCATGTAGCTGTGACACAGTTCCCGTCATTAAATTCCGTGGCAAGACTCAGGCCTTGGCTTGCATCTTACGTCCTGAGTTCATCAAGTATCATGCCTTTCTTTCAGGACAGGCCAAGATTACAGGCTAGCTTTATTCTTAGAAACTTTGAAGACCAAAATCTCCTGCTATAATCTTTATTCATATTGCAATGTCAATTGTCGTATCAACTGAGGCTGTTGCTTTTATTAATGGTACAGGGAAGCATAGGCAGGATTTCAGGAGGTGACTAGTCTACTGGCGGGAGCTGGGGCTTTCAGAATGAGAGCACACTTGGGGTGCTGGGAAACAAAACACGGAGCTGGCTTTGTTGTTTTCCAAAGTCTATAGCAGTATTGTGTGTATTTCCAGGGTGTGTAGTTGTATAGTGTTTCCTAATCTGACAGACAATTGCAGCATCAGTCAATATACTGAGAGAGTCAGTAATTATACTGACCATACAGTTTTCCTTTATGTTGCTAATACAGTTGTATTCGTGTATAATTCTGGGGATGAAATTCAGCATTCTCATCTCTACTTGTATAATTTTGCTTATTTGACATGGGTGGTATCAGATCAGATCAGATTGGATCAGTCACTCAGTCATGTCCGACTCTTTGCAACCCCATGAATCGCAGCACGCCAGGCCTCCCTGTCCATCACCAACTCCTGGAGTTCACTCAGACTCACGTCCATCGAGTCAGAGATGCCATCCAGCCATCTCATCCTCTGTCGTCCCCTTCTCCTCCTGCCCCCAATCTCTCCCAGCATCAGAGTCTTTTCCAGTGAGTCAACTCTTCACATGAGGTGGCCAAAGTACTGGAGTTTCAGCTTTAGCATCATTCCTTCCAAAGAAATGCCAGGGCTGATCTCCTTCAGAATGGACTGGTTGGATCTCCTTGCAGTCCAAGGGACTCTCAAGAGTCTTCTCCAACACCACAGTTCAAAAGCATCAATTCTTCTGCACTCAGCCTTCTTCACAGTCCAACTCTCACATCCATACATGACCACTGGAAAAACCATAGCCTTGACTAGACGAACCTTTGTTGGCAAAGTAATGTCTCTGCTTTTGAATATGCTATCTAGGTTGGTCATAACTTTCCTTCCAAGGAGTAAGCGTCTTTTAATTTCATGGCTGCAGTCACCATCTGCAGTGATTTTGGAGCCCAGAAAAATAAAGTCTGACACTGTTTCCACTGTTTCCCCATCTATTTCCCATGAAGTGGTGGGACCGGATGCCATGATCTTTGTTTTCTGAATGTTGAGCTTTAAGCCAACTTTTTCACTCTCCACTTTCACTTTCATCAAGAGGCTTTTGAGTTCCTCTTCACTTTCTGCCATAAGGGTGGTGTCATCTGCATATCTGAGGTTATTGATATTTCTCCCGGCAATCTTGATTGCAGCCTGTGTTTCTTCCAGTCCAGCGTTTCTCATGATGTACTCTGCATATAAGTTAAATAAGCAGAGTGACAATATACAGCCTTGATGAACTCCTTTTCCTATTTGGAACCAGTCTGTTGTTCCATGTCCAGTTCTAACTG
>NW_011494958.1:1411636-1429742 GCF_000754665.1 Bison bison bison | reverse complement strand
CTTTCAGAATTTTCCACAGTTTATTGTGATCCACACAGTCAAAGGCTTTGGCATAGTCAGTAAAGCAGAAATAGATGTTTTTCTGGAACTCTCTTGCTTTTTCCATGACCCAGCGGATGTTGGCAATTTGATCTCTGGTTCCTGTGCCTTTTCTAAAACCAGCTTGAACATCAGGAAGTTCACAAGTAAATATGTGATTATAAGCCTTTCATCACACTTATTGCCCCAACAGTAAAAACTAAACTTTCTTTGATCCATAATTCATACGTTATACAGGATGGATTAAAGATATTAATAAGATAGATATAATCATGAAAGGACTGGAAGGAAGCAAAGGTGAATGTTTTGGGGTTAACATTTATCTTCCTAGAGGTAGAAACTAAAGAGGAAAAATTTATATTATAAAACTTTCTTACATGTGTTATCAATACTAAGATTAAAATTAAAATTATTACATGATAATTAGGTAGACCACAAGCAGTGTCTGCCATAAAAACTGAATCTTCTTGAATCTCGAATCTTAACAGAGTAAAACAAAACTCAGCAAAACCTTTGTGAAATAGGCTAGCCCATATTTCAAATTAACCACATTATTTTAATATTTGTAATTTGGGAGATACAAAATTGTAGAAATTTAGAACTAGAAGGGAACTTAAAAATTATTTAAGTGCATAATTCAGTTAATTAATGTGGTAAGGGGAGTCCGGCAGGTTATAATCTACTACACATTGCTTGGCTTTGTAAGCAATGTGTAGTAGATCATAACCTGCTGGACTGTTGATTTCCACAATGTGGCCTGTTGATTTCCTCTTCAATGCAGGAACTGCCCATGTGTTTGCCCCTAGCGTGCTTGAATCTAGATAATAAACGGCAATATTATAATGGTCTTTTCCCAAAAAAAGTACATGATAAATTGGGAAAAACATTCTGTATACATGTACAGATGGAGAGCTTATAGCATTATTGTATAAATAAGCTTTATAAATCAATATGAATAAGAATAACCTAATGGTAAAAAATGGACAATTTCAACTGGCCAAACTTTCTGGAAACTGTACTGACAGTATGAACCAAAAGTCTTATATAAAGTGTATACCACTGATATGGTGCTACCTTGTAGAAAATTATTGTAAAGAAATAATTAGAAGGTGTTAAAAGATATTTATAAAAGGATGATTAGGTCAGTACTATTTATAGTTGTAAGAAACTAACAATGACCTGTTTGTAAATATAGGAGTAAAGTATAGTGTATCCATAGAGTAGAAGGGAATGTGGCTGTTAAAAATAAAATTATATATTTGTTGGCATAGAAATGTGTGCATATGTGTGTGCGCAAAATTCTGAAGGGATTACACTTGATCTTTATTTTCTTTCTTTTTTTTTCCTGTGTTTTCGAGTTACTTGAGTCAGAAATTGATTGCCTTTACAATCATAATTTAAAAATAAAACTATTAAAGAGAATTGATTTAATAAAATTTTTGAAATGATAATTGAAGAATTACTTTGTTTAATTTATTCAGTAAGTACGAGGCAGAAAATATGATAGAAAAGAGAAAGAAAATTTTCTTTGAAAATTTTGCAGCCATTAACCTTGAAATCGCTTTTTAAGAATAGCATTTCATTAAAATTAAGTTACTTTACCTCCACTTGGCCCTGCCCACCTGTGAATGATTCCTGAAGTTACTAGCACATCCCCTGCCTGAAACGCTAGGGCTTCCTGGTGGCACTAGTTGCAAAGAACCCACCTGTCAATACAGGAGACGCAGGTTTGATCCCTGGGTCAGGAAGATCCCCTGGAGAATGGCATGGCAACCCACTCCAGTATTCTTGCCTGGAGAATCCCATGGACAAAGGAGGCTGGCGGGCTACAGTCTGTGGGGTTGCAAAGAGTCGAATATGAATGAGGTGACTTAGCATGCCTCTGTACCCACCCATTGGTAATAATACCCAGTTCCTAAATTTATTCAGTTATTGGAGAGTGTGAAATCTCCTGGCTATGAGCACAGTCTGCATTCTGAAATCTTTAGTTCTGTATACACTTAGGTGACTGAGTAAAAACTCTTCATAGAAAGGGAATCCTGGTGAAATAATATCCTAAAACCTGTAACTGTCTCAAACTGCTGTAGCCTTTTCCTAAAGGTGAGGTAAAAATTAAAGCACCCTTTATTTTTACATAGGTCTTTTATCTTTTGGAGTGAAAGAGTCTGCTTGGGTGAATAAAGTCTTCACAGCTGTCAATATCCTGGTGCTTCTCTTTGTTATGGTAGCTGGGTTTGTGAAAGGAAATGTGGCAAACTGGAAGATTAGTGAAGACTTTCTCAAAAATATATCTGCAAGTGCCAGGTAAAATATTTGGGCTTTTTCCCTCCTATTTCGAGTTTAAAAAAAAAAAATTTGCCTGCTCTTGTCTTACGTTACATTTTCCTCTAGAACAACAGTTCTCAAACTTTTTGTTTCAGAGAACTTTGTGAAGGTCTATTCTATTTCAAGACTGTTTTCCCCAGGTTTTACCCAAAGCACAAGTGTGTAGGTATGTTCACCACTGAGCAGCTGTTTGAAGCTGTGAAGCTGCTGATTCTTAACTTCAGGGTTCGCTTTGGGTTTAAGGGAAGAAATGAGAGATCTTAACCATTGGAAGAATGTTTTTTCCCCACCAAGGTTTATCACTTCTAAATAACAATGAGCATTTTGGATCATGCATCCTTTTGTTTTTTCCTTTGGGGACACCATTTGATTCCACTTCAGTCTTTCAACCTTGTAGTAATTTTCATGCCTGATTTTTTTTTTTTTTTGAGGATGTTATTGCATAAGCAGAATTGTCTATACATATCACTTTAAACTTGATCTAAAAAATTAATTTTCAAATGAAAGTTTTCATCCTAAGATTTAAGTATAATATTCCTATGTGTAAATAAGATTACGGAAGTTGTCTATTACATGAAGTGATGTACATGTTTTTATTTACCTATGTTGTTTGTGGCCATTCTAATGAGGCAAAAATTTAGTATCTTCTGATTTTATACAATTTTTAACATGTAATAAAACTTCAGTATTATTTATCAAGATTAGAGGATTTTATTTCACTTTGTCACATCTTATAGTAAACTTTTCAAATGTTCAGTCTGCTCCACTGTCCACCAGAAGAGAAAGTCTCTTGTCCTTATTTCAGATCATAGCCAACACATAGGTGGGATCTCTGTTCTCAGAATCCTGCCTGCCTGTAAGTTCAAGCCAGAGTGGATCTGAGCCTCCTGCTCCTGCTGTTATCAGTCTCCAGTTTGAGAGCTGGCAACTGGTGAGGGAGCCATTGTTGGTAACACCATCACAGCCTCTAGGACTGGGTGAAAAAAATCCCGGTTTACTTTTAGTTTTGTATACATTAGCTTCCAAGAGATGATGAACTCAGTAACCTTCCAAGAATGGAGTTTGAGACAAATCTCTTGAATAAGCAGTTTTCTAGGAAAATGACATTCCAATCTGATTCTTCTCCTCCTCCTCAGGGACCCACCTTCTGAAAATGGAACAAGCGTCTATGGGGCTGGTGGCTTTATGCCTTATGGCTTTGCAGGAACTTTGGCTGGGGCTGCAACCTGCTTTTATGCCTTTGTGGGATTTGACTGCATTGCAACAACTGGTAAGAGCAGAGTCTTGGCCCTGTGTAGAAGGCAAGAGTGTTCCTTGAACCACATGAGTACCCACGGGTGACAACAGAAGGTCAAGAGAAGAGAGTGGAACCTGGGGTAATAAGGGCTTGTTCCAGACCCAGAAGTGGCCCCTGCGGTATGAAAGGAAACTTAATGAAACTCTCTGAGCTTGTTTCCATATTAGTAAAATCAAGAGAGCAGAATCTACCCCTCAGATGTTATGAGGGTTATCTAAGATATAGTATGGGTGTCCCAAGTGGCTCAGTGGTAAAGAATCCACCTGCCAAGCAGGAGACATGGGGTTTGATCCCTGGATCAGTAAGATCCCTTGGAGAAGGAACTGGCAACCCACTCCAGTATTCTTGCCTGGGAAATCTCATGGACAGAGGATCCTGGTGGGTTACAGTCCATGGGGTCCCCAAGATTCAGACACACCTGAGAGACTAAACAATAACAAAACATAATACATTATGAAAAATACTGTGCAAGCTGTCAGCCACTTTATAAATGTTGGTTGTAATCACTGCCTTTAATCTTTGGTCTGGAAGTGCTATCACAATGAGTAACAAATGATGATCATGCTCTTAAACTGTTTCTTCTCTAATAGGACAAAATATATGTGATCGTTCTTTTCTCTTTATTGAGTACAAAAAGTAATCATGTTACAGTCACTCCCTGGTGCTTCTTCTGGGTTCACAGTATTGCAGGGCCTTATAATTGACCATATTTTGGGTATTTCAAATGCCAACTCTTATTAGAAAGATCTCCAAAGTACTATTTTTTTTTGAAACTAAAATTTAATATAAATCAATGCACTGAGTAGAAGTTTGTCTCCATATATATGGGAACCTTCATAATTAAGGGCCTGTAGAATGCCATGTTTAATCTCCACAGATGAATCATTTTCCAAATGGATTAAGACTGCTTTTCTATCTCTAAACATTATGTGGTGCTGGAATAGCATGTTTTTTCTTTCTGGAAGCAGGAAACTGACTTGCAGGATATCTTGCTTTCTCTTCTTGCCTCTGGGCTTTGATCTTTTTATGACAGCTAGGACCCTCAAGAAGAGAGAGAACTTCATGTAGCATAGATGGAGCAAGCTGAGAAAACAGAAAGGACAGAAGCTGAGTAGAATTACTATGAAGCAGAAGAAGAATTCATGTTTTACCTATTCATGTTTTGTTTGTTAAAAAAAAATCTTTATTTTGTATTGAAGTATAGCTGATTAATAAAGTTGTGATAAAAAAACAACATTGTGATAATTTCAGGGGCACAGCCGAGGGACTTAGCCATACATATCCACATATGCATTCTCCGCACACTCTCCTCCCACCCAGGCTGCCACGTAACACTGAGCAGAGTTCTCTGTGGTATGCAGTGTGTCCCTGTTGGTTATCCATTTTAAATATAGCAGTGTGTACATGTCCATCCCAGGCTCCCTAACTATCCCTGCCCCTGACCCTTCTCCCCTGGCAACCATAAGTTTTTTCTCTAAGCCTGTAAGTCTGTTTCCGGTTTTGTAAATAGTTCATTTGTCACATTTCTTTTTAGATTCTGTGTATAAGGGATGGCATGTGCTATTTCTCCTTCTCTGTCTGATTTACTTCACTCAGTATGAAAATCTCTAGGTCCATCCATGTTACTACAAGTGGCATTATGTCACTGTTTTTAATACTAAGTAATATTCCATTGTGTATGTATATCACATCTTTTTATCCATTCCTCTGTTGATGGACGTTTAGGTTGCTTCCGTGTCTTGGCTCTTGTAAACAGCACTGCAATAAACTAGTTGTGTTTTATTAAATATGCAATCTTTTGTTTATGTCTCCTTAGGTGAGGAAGTCCGGAATCCTCAGAAAGCTATTCCTATTGGAATTGTGACTTCTCTGCTCGTTTGCTTTATGGCCTATTTTGGGGTCTCGGCAGCTTTAACACTGATGATGCCGTACTACCTCCTGGATGAGAAAAGCCCACTTCCTGTGGCCTTCGAGTACGTTGGATGGGGGCCAGCCAAATACGTCGTTGCAGCGGGCTCCCTCTGTGCTTTGTCAACGAGGTACGTCGCGCTGTCTTTGGGGCAGGGCTGTGTGGGTTACTGCAGAGGTAGCTGGTGTCCACAGAATTGCTTTTGTATGTTTTAAAAACAATCCTCTTAGAAACATATCATACAACTATATTCTCTGAATTGTTCACCCAGAATTGCTGTATCGAAATCTTAAGTGATAAAATCTTTTCTCCCTGAGCTGTTAAAAGTCAGTTTTTCAAGATAATGATGGTCCAAGCTTCCAAGGATCTATATGGCATTTATGCACATTTATATATTTCATACATATTTGCATATGTATGTATTGTAAAACTTATTGTAAAACTTGACAGTACTTATACTAGTATGTTTCCCTGCTGGCTTTGGTGTTACTTGTAGTGCTGCAGACAACTGAGACCTTATGTGCAGACTTGACAGTTTCTGCTGTTTTTTTAAAATAGTATCAAGTCTGTGTGAGTGAAAACTATATGCTGTGGCATTGTTAAGTGTAAGGTGCTTTTTGTTATGAAACATTGAAACTTTTTGTCTTAGCACTGATCAGAGTGAACTTGGTCTAGAAATAGAAATTACTGTTCTCAAGTTAATGGTGGAGATTTGTATACATCTGTGTCATAAGAATAGTTGAATCTCAGGTATTCAGATTTTCAGTAGCTGCTTATATTAATATTTTATAATTCATTTCTCAAGTTTCCTGAGCTACTCATATTTTAACTTAACATGATCATATTTCACTTGAGTGCTGTACTGTAGAGCACTGTTACAAAGAGAAAATTAATCTCTGCTTGATTACTAATTTTTTGAAGTGAAATTTTTCTAAAATTTCAAAAATAAATTTTAAAAATTAAAAAAAAATTAAATTGAAAAAATTTAAATTGAAAAAATAAATCTTTTTGTATAATTAATCAGCCTAGCTCTTTTATCCCCCTTCAAAATCCCTTTTGTTTTTTTGTATTAAGCAGCAATTACAAGTTACCTCTTGGATCCTCAGCCATCTGATAATATTAAGGTTTATTCTGAATAGTTTTAAAAATCTGAACTGTAAAGATACTTTGTACCATAGTTTTAAAAGAGAGAAGGCAAAGATTTATTTGTGGCCAAGCTCAACCACGCTTTATTAAAAGATAAAGGAGATGGAGTTTAAAAAGTGTATTTTACTTATTTTCTCTTAAATTGTAAATTTTTTTACAACTTAATCATGTATGGAATGATGCAGTCAGTAAACACACAAGTAATTCAAAACAGCTAAAGCAAAAATCATTTTCTTAAACTTCACTCTTACTGATGTTTAATTCAGGCTACTTCTATGTACCAAATTTACAGTGAGTTCATCTTTTTTCCTTTTTCTATCTTGATTATCTCATGCTGAGAATTATTTCAAATTTGATCAAAAAATAATGGTAAAATAATGTAAAAATGTGTAATTATTGAATAAATGAAGTGACTAGATACTATGAAATGAAATTACTTAATCTGTTCTATAATTATATGTCAATTTATAAATTTTCTAAGTTAAAAATGTCTTAATGACATGATTTTTTTTTTAAGTCTTAATTACTTAGTTTTAATTCAGTAGTAATCATGGGCCTGCACAAATTCTTTGCAGCATTGTTTTTAGTCTGATAATTGTGCTGAGCAGATTATCTCTGAGAGTATAATGAATTGCACCATGGTTAATATTTTTAAATACCCAATCATATTACATTTAAAAAATAACAAATAGCTGTGATGCTGAGTTTTATACAATGACTTAATTGCAGCTCTGTGATGTAATCTTGCATGAATGTGTTTGCCATACTGCATGTGTTTGCTTTTTATTCAGTCTTCTTGGATCCATTTTCCCAATGCCTCGTGTAATCTATGCTATGGCGGAGGATGGGTTGCTTTTCAAATGTCTAGCTCAAATCAATTCCAAAACGAAGACACCAATAATTGCTACTTTATCATCGGGTGCAGTGGCAGGTGAGAGAGAGTTGACTTTTATTAAGTAAAGGGGGATCTTTTTTCATCAAGGATTCTGGGAAAAAATGGAAAATTAGGTGGTTTTCTATTTTGACATGTATAAATATCAATAACTTTTCAGTGAATGTTTCCTATTTTGAACCTCTTTTTGGTATAGGTTCTGTACTTTAGTGTGTCCAGTCTTTACCTGTATAGACTCGTCTAGACTAATACTTGTAATAACTCACTTGTGGATTATGGATTTTTCTGTTCTAGTCTTCTGGGTTCCATGTTTCCTTTACCCCGAATTCTGTTTGCCATGGCCCGGGATGGCTTACTGTTTAGATTTCTTGCCAGAGTGAGTAAGAGGCAGTCACCGGTAGCTGCCACACTGACCGCAGGGGTCATTTCTGGTAAGCTCTACAATCATAGGGTTCTTCAGCATTAGGCTTGAGCGTTTATGCTCATGCATGGACTTATACAGTGGGTCTGCTTGCTGTGCATGTAAGTTGAAAACAAAATCACTGATAAATGAGGGTATGAACATTGGGATCACATCTGCAAATGGTGGTGGCAGTGGTCTACTGAAATTTGTAACTGACCCTTTGAGATTTGGTACCGTTTTGTTACCTTAACCTTTGGCGCTTCTAACAAATGTGCAAAGGGTTACAGTGGTTCCTTATCATGTATCAAGTATTCAGTGCTTTTCAGATCTATGAAACAAGCACATAAAATTGTATTATCAACACACAAAACGTTAATTAAAGAATGATTACTTAATCCTTGAATTGTTAATTAAAAATGATTCAATATTTTGTTTGTTATCCAGGATATAAGTTGAATATTGCTAAATGGTCATAGGATTTTTGAAAAGCTAAAGTTTACCCATTCTTAATTAAATATAAGAAATATCAAAGATAATTTATACTTGGCCATTGTTATTACTGCCCTCAGTATGGTGGCTAACCCCACTTCCTGGGCCCATCATAGTTCTCCAAGAGTTACTAATACCTATATTATCATAAACCCCATCAGGAATCTATTTTTCCTTTCAAGAGCTTTGATATTACGTCATGTTTTCAAAAAAACAACTCCAGATGCCTACCATTTGGCATGTCATAATATCCATCAAAATGCTTTTGTCCAGATTCTATTCCACATGAAAAGTTGCAGAGAATTTGCAGATTGAGAGAATGGCCTTAAAGGTGGTGTTGTATAGAGCAAGAGAAGGACTGTACCAAGCTTTAGAGAGAAAATGGTAAACACTCTTAGTAGTATAAATTCAGACCAAAGATGATAATTTTGTCGAGGCTCTGAATTGTTGGGAAATTAGATTACAGAATACTAATGCTTAATTATGTATGAAATAGGATTCTTTCAGAATCTAAGTATTTTCCTAAATAACTGCACTTTATAAAATGTTTTCTAATAAACTTGTCCTTTTATTAAGATGTATGGTGGGAAGTCAAAACACTTATTTTCTCAGTGCTTAAGATTTCTGCCCCCATAAAATGAAGTTTTCACTAGACGATGTAAGGCCCACTTTATGATTAAATATGCATTATGATATTAATGAAAGTTCATAAATCTTGACAAAAGATAACATAGTTTATTTACTCCATAAAAGCTTTTATTTTTTCCTATAAAATCTTGCCCATTAATTCTCTATTATATATTCAGAAATTTTAAAAATTTACCCTTCTTCCTTTAGGAGGAATTTAATTTGACAGCATAATAAGATATTGAAATTAATAATTACAAGAAGATAATTATAGCATTTTTAATGCACTAAAACATTACATTTTTGCTATTTTGTAGTCTCACCTCTTGCTTGTTTTTAACTTAGATCAGAGAGCTTGTATGGATAATTTATCATTTTCTTCTGTTTTGGCTTCCTAAAACAGGTTATCTGTGATCCTTACAAGACATTAAAATTGTAATCTAATGTATAGCTATACTAGCAATGGAGATTTTTCAAAATAAGGCATGGAATGTATTTAAAGAAACAGTGTGGGACTTGCCTGGCAGTCCAGTGGTTCAGACTTCGTCTTCCAATCCAGGGAGCACGGGCTTGATCCCCGGTCAGGGAGCTAAGATCCCATATACCTCAGGGCCGAAACACCAAAACATAACGTGGAAGCAATATTAGTGAAGTCGCTCAGTCGTGTCCGACTCTTTGCAACCCCGTGGACTGTAGCCTATCAGGCTCCTCCGTCCATGGGATTTTCCAGGCAAGAGTGCTGGAGTGGATTTCCATTTCCTTCTCCAGGGGATCTTCCTGACCCAGGGATTGAACCTGGGTCTCCCACATTGCAGGCAGATGCTTTACCGTCTGAGCCACCAGGGAAGCAATATTGTAACACATTCAATAAAGACTTTTTAAATGGTCCACATAAAATATAAAAATAAAAAAAAGGAAAAAAATAATGTGCTATTTTAGACAGGCCACGGCCATATTGGTTTAGCTGGAGCCTTCTTCTATCTGTGGTGCAGGAGACCTGGGTTGGATCCCTGGGTTGCAGATCCCTGGAGAAGGGCATGGCAACCCACTCCAGTATTCTTGCCTGGAGAATCCCATGGACAGAGGAGCCTGTTGGGCTATAGTCCATGGTGTCCAAAGAGTCAGACACGACTGAGTGACTAACACGCACACATACCACTTCTACCCAGTGGTTGTAACCTTGCTAAGTTAGCCTGTCTGTTAAAAAAGAGTAATGACCCTATTAGGTTAAACCATGTGAAACTGCTGGGGTTTTATTAAAAACAGTCAAATGCTGATCTATAAAGCTGAACCTAAATGATTGCCCCTGTCTCATAGGACTATTGAATTGAAGATAAATTGAGATCATAAAGATAGAAAGCTTGCTGAGATGTCTGGAGTGCCACATGAGTGGGGTGTGGTGTTCTCTACTTATTATGATAAGGACAACTATTTGGTAAATTCCAGTTAATATCGTCACTATTTTAATGGTTCACCGGAGAAAAAAATTGCAAGCTGCAAGTTAACTATTCAACTATGTGAAGTATACTTTGCCTCTTAACATTATTAGGGCTTGGAGGTAGCCCCAAATAGTTTAAATTTAGTCAGAGTGTGTGGTTTTAATCAGGATAGAATTTATATTCTATCTGAAGCATAATTTAATTGGACCTCATCCTGTCTAAGATATAACTCAGAATGCAGATGGAAATTAAAATGATTATGTAACATCTATAATGAAAGCTCTTCCATTTGAATTCTTTTATTTTTATTTTTTAAAGGAGCCTGCCAGTATTTCCTGGCAGTGTTTTTTCTCCTGAAACATCAAAGGCAAATATTCTGTCATACAGTATTTTCACTCTTTGTCAGGCCAATATTTTTTAAGTAATCAAAGTAGATGTATTTTGTACTTGATAGATCGCTGAGGGGTTTTTAAGTTTTATTAGCAGTGTGTATGACCTAAGGAACATCTTACTAACTATAAGAAACACACTTTCTAAGCTATACTTGACTTATCATTGGCAATAAAACAAAAAATTTCCCATCACTTATCTCTGACTTGGCATCAGCTGTCTGGAATTTTCTCATGGGCTCTCTTCTTTACCCCTCTTTCCTTTCCCCAATAGCTGTGATGGCGTTCCTTTTCGACCTGAAGGCCCTTGTGGACATGATGTCCATTGGGACACTTCTGGCATACTCTCTGGTCGCGGCCTGTGTTCTCATCCTCAGGTGAGTTGTCCTTCTTGCCAACTGAAGGTTCTGAAGGGTGTGTGTCAGTTGAGGCCCGGGAAAGAAAGACAGTTAGGGCTCACTGGCCTTGTTTTCGTGGAGTTCGCTGTCTCAGAAGTGAGAGGCCATGGGCACACAAACGTGAATACGAAGCATATTTAGCATACTTGGTCCTTAAGCGAACAAATACAGTTGGTAATTATCAATAGGTTGGCCTAATCTATGTGAACAACAAATTCTCATAATGTATAAAAACACTTCAGAATACTGTATTTTTAGTCCTAGTGATTCAGCTGCTAAGCTCTTAGGCTAAAGATTTAATCTTTATATGTATGGCCGAGTCCCTTTGCTGTTCGCCTGAAACTATCAGAACATTGTTAACTGGCTGTGCTGGTGCTCAGTCACTAAGTCGTGTCCAACTCTTTGGGATCCCATGGACTATAACCCTCCAGATTCTGCTATCCATGGGATATTCCAGGCAAGAATACTGGACTGGGTTGCCATATCCTCCTCCAGGGAATATTCCTGATCCACATCTCCTGCATCAGCAGGCGGACTCTTTTACCACTGACCCACCTGGGAAGCCCTAACCGGCTCTGCCCCAATATAATATAGTGATAGTGAAGTTGCTCAGTCATGTGTAACTCTTGGCAACCCCACGGACTGTAGCCCACCAGGCTCCTCCGTCCATGGGATTTTCCAGGCAAGAGTACTGGAGTGGGGTGCCATTTTCTTCTCCAGAGGATCTTCCCAACCCAGGGATCAAACCTGGATCTCCTGCATTACATGCAGATTCTTTACCGAGCTCCTAGGGAAGCCCCCCAATATAAAATAAAAAGATTTAATCAAAGAAGTACATACAGATATATGCAAAGGATGTTCATGGAAAAGGTAATTTATGATAGTGAAAAAATTGAACTAAGTGAATATCAATAGTATATCAATCAGTTCAGTTGTCTCTCAGTCGTGTCCGACTCTTTGCAGCCCCACGGACTGCGGCACGCCAGGCTTCCCTGTCAATAGTATTAAACAATAAGGTCCTACTGTAGAGCACAGGAAACCATATTCAGTATCCCATAATAAACCATAATGGAAAAGCATATGAAAAAGGATATATATACACATACATAAACTGAAACACTTTGCTGTACACCAAAAACTAACACAGCATTATAAATCAACTATACTTCAGTTAAAAAAAATAGAATAGTTACATAAGAGTACAGTAGACTGTTCTACAGCAAATAAAATTATATTTAATTATATGGAGAGATATATCAGTTTCTGGATGCAAAGCTATATGTAGCATCTGAATTTATTTAACTAACGTACATTTGCACACAAAAAATGATTTTTGCAAATATATACACATATTTGCATTTTTAACTGGCTGAATTTGTAATAAAATGCTAACAGTGATTCACACTGAATGTTATGGATTATTTTAATTTTCTTCATGCTTTTGTGCATTTTTTCACAGTGAGCATATTTCTTCTTTAGTTGGGGGACAAATATTACTTTTAAGTTTAAGCAAAAGCTTCTCAGAAGATCCCACTGGGGAGACCAGGGCAGATGTTGGGAGCTAAAGCAGACTGATATCTTGATACCAGCCAAAGAGGAAGAGGATCTGTAATAAAGGAGAATGGGTAGGAGGTGGCTGATGAGGGAGAGGAAACCAGGGAGGCAGGCTGCAGTGAGACCTTCCAGTACCAAACTGAAGGCTGCATATTATATTACCCTGTGCGTGCATGTGTGCTAAGTCGCTTCAGTCGTGTCTGACTGTTTGTGACCCTATGGACTGTAGCCCACCAGGCTCCTCTGTCCATGGGATTCTACAGGCAAGCATACTGGAGTGGATTGCCGTGCCCTCCTCCAGGGGATCTTCCTGACCCAGGGATCGGAGCTGCGTCTCCTGCGGCTCCTACATTGCAATTGGACTCTCTACTGCTGAGCCACAGGGGAAGCCCATCTTACCCTGTAGCTGATATTTAACCAGGGTTTCTGTTTACAGGGTTGCTGTTTTCATGAACGGCATCTCCTTTGAACATAGATAATTCCAGAGTAATCATTTATCATCACAGGTGCCACACTTTAAAATGTAACTCTCTTCAGCATCTAATATATATAACTTTCTAATCAAGTGGCAATCAGGAAATTCTGAGTTGCTGCAGGTATTTTGCTGAGCACGTGTGTGACTTGGCTCAGCAACCCTGAGGCTGCAGCCACAAGACGTGTGCATTTACTGCACCAGCCGTGAATGGAAATGTCTCCATTAGAGTTTTAGGTGCTTGTTTCATTTGGACCAAGTGTTTGTTTGAGAATAAAGACACACACTTTTACTTGGGAATAGGTACCAGCCCGGCTTATCTTACGAGCAACCCAAGTACTGTTCTGAGAAAGAAGCTCTGGGATCGTGCGCCAACAGAACCTCCAAAAGCAAGTCTCAGGTCACCATGCTGCCAGGACAGGGCTTCAGCCTGCGAACCCTCTTCAACCCCTCGCTTCTGCCTACAAAACAGTCTGCTTCTCTCGTCAGCTTTCTGGTAGGATTCCTGGGTAAGTTCCCTTCACTGTATACCTTATGAAGACCCAGTGGGTGTGTGTGGGTGGAGCAGGATGATGTGAAAGAGGATGAAAGAATATGTTAGCACTGCTCTCAGTCCTGAAATGTTCACCTAGGGGTCACTGGTCATTGAGATCTTCCTTATGTTAGCAGGATAAATCGATGGTATATTGGTAATTGAAGAAGAAAGGAAGAAATTCCCTCAGGCAGGGGTCCCCAGCCTCTGGGATCTAATGCCTGATGATCCGAGGGGGAGCTAATGTAATAATAATAGAGATAAAGTGCACAGTAACTGTAATACACTTGAATCATCCGCAAACCATCCCCTACCATCCATGGAAAAATTGTCTTCAGTGAAACTGGTCTCTGATGCTAGAAAGGTTGGGAACTGCTGCCCTGAGGTGAGAGTGCAGAAGTACAGAATTGGTCCATTTTGTGAGCCTTGAGGGTTCTTCCTGTGGGACGCGAAGTACACCTGCCCGAAACTGAACTGGGACCCAGGGAGCGTGGGAGGCCATACTGCAGATCCTGCTCGCTCACCCACAGTTACATAATCAAGCGTATTTTCAGCAACATTTATTGATGTGCCAGGAACCCTGCTGGGTACTTGGGATGTCAGGAAAGATGGTCCTTCCTCTCACTGGACAGCCTCATTGGTGGCGAGCTAAGGGCAGTACAAGTTTCTCTGAGAGCACATGGGAGGGACCCCTAATTCAGACTTGATGATCAGAGATCGTCTGGGTAGGCAGTGATGCCACTCTCTGAAATAGGAAGAAAAGGTGCAGATCATGTATTATTTGTTTACATGAACAGTGTTTACAACAGCTGAACACAAACAGACTTGTTTTCCCCATTGGAAAAAAAGGGCACTAGCCACCCTGGACAACATTCCATCAGTCCAAGTGATCTCATCTGAGACTGGCAGGAAGGCAGGATGGTAGAGTCCAGAGGGGAGACTGACTCCTAAGGAGGAGACAGTCATGAGTAAGCGAAGCGGGATTCTTAAGTCATGGAAATCAGGCATTTCTTTCCAAAATAGAAATGAAGAATCTTAGTATTTGGCAGAGTAGATATATAAAGAACTTGCTATCAAAATAGACTTTGAATGAAGGGGTCTGAGTGAAGGTCACGTGCTGGTTTTGTTTCACGAGCATGTCATCTCCGCAGCATTCCTCATCCTGGGCCTGAGTGTTCTGACCACGCACAGCGTCCACACCATCGCCAGACTGGAGGCATGGAGCCTGGCTCTCCTGGTGCTGTTTCTTGCTCTCTGTGTTGCCATCGTGCTTATCATCTGGAGGCAGCCCCAGAATCAGCAGAAAGTAGCCTTTATGGTATGTGTCATGAGGATTCATGATCCTAAATATTATGCATGTTTTCTCTTGTATGTTGGTTTTTGTGATTTGTTTCTTTTTAAAAAAACAAACACACTTTTATGGTGTTAACCAGTGAACAACGGTCCTTTGGGATGTTCCTTTTTGTCTTAAGTGTTCTTTTCAAAAACTTGAATGTGTTCCTAGTACATTATTCTATGTAATAGTAAACAAATTTCTTGTTCAATACTCTAAAACATCAGAAAAATAACTAGAGTATTTTAGAAATTCAGGAAGGTCCCCACACCCAAAGCCCTTCCACTGTGAAGTGAAGTTATTCTGTCCATTTGAACTAAGAGCAGAATTTAGCTTGAAGAGGGCTTCCTGGAAGAATCCCCCTGAGATCCCAAGAGTGGTCAGAGTTCCAGTGGCATGCCTTCTTGATATCAGAATGAAACCACTAAACCCTAAACTAAGCCCTGAAACCTACTGCATCTTGGTGATAACGCAGGTGTTACACAGCGGCTGGATAACCCTCTGTAGCTTTGGGCTGCAGTAAACAGTGGGAAATACAGGGCTCCTTTTAGTAGTCTCTAGACGTTGTTGTTTAGTCACTAAGTCATGTCTGACTCTTTTGCAACCCCATGGACTGTAGCCCGCTGGGCTCCTCTGTCCATGGAATTCTCTAGGCAAGAATACTGGAGTGGGTTGCCATTCCCTTTTCCAGGGGAGTCTTCCCAACCCAGGGATCGAGCCCAGGTCTCCCACATTAAGGTGGATTCTTTACCATTGAGCCACCTGGGAAGCCCATTCTCTAGATAAGTGGTTTTTGTTCAAGCTGTTCTTTTTGTGAGAATATAATCACACTGACACACTGTGACAGTATCTATGTATGTCAAATTAGTTGCCACCATGTCAAAACAATTTGAGGAATGTGTTTTAAAATTTGAGTGTATTTAAGAAGATACTTTCCCTCCTTAGGTTCCATTCTTACCGTTCCTGCCAGCCTTCAGCATCCTGGTGAACATTTACCTAATGGTACAGTTGAGTGCAGACACCTGGATCCGATTTAGCGTCTGGATGGCGCTTGGTGGGTCTTCTCCTGTTTCACTTTCTGAACATGGGCTCTCTCTTTCCCATGTCGTGTGCTGTTCCAGAGAAATGCGCCCCACCCCCTCCCTAGAAACAAAAGCTTTTTTTGGTTTCCTCCTTTCCAAGTTTTAGAATACCTGAATGCCTACATTTCCAGATGTTTTCCAGATACCTTTTTAAAATTCAATTGCTACAGTAACCCTGTAAAACTCTGTAGATCCTATTTTTTCTAACTTCTTGAGTAAAAAAAATGAAGCCCCCCTCACCAAAAATCAAGGGGTCTAATTTGCAAATGGCACCCCTAAAGTCTGATTACAGAGCCAGTTCCTTCCAGAGCACCATTGAATTTCTGGCAACATTTTGAATGAGCTAATTGCAAGAAATTTCTTTTCCCATACCTAAATGTCTTTTATTAGACCCTTGGGGTGGAATTTGACCTTACATACTGTGAGTGAGCTGATTTACATCTGCACTGCGTCGGTTTTCATCATGACTTCTTCAGTGTCTTGTGTGAAAGCTGACTTGTAAATTCAGAGTTTAATTGTCATAACTGGTGGCCTGAGGAGTTTGAGAGTTTGTGCCTTTTGATGGTCCTCCCAGTGGCATAATGAGTCTCACTCACTTGGGTGTGTGTGTGTGTGTGTGTGTGTGTGTGTTTGCTTTGGCTATAAATTAACTTCATTTAAGTCTCAAGCCACCAACCCCCTTGAGCCAATGGGAGGTTTAACCTAGTCGGTTCTCCCCTCCCCCCACAGCCGCACTAGTTTTGCCCATTTTGGGGGGAGATCTGACACGGTGCCAAGAAATTGGGGTGGATCAAAGGTTATCCATCCACACAGGTTGCACTGGGGCATTCTGTCCCTGCGGCCGCTCCTGGTAGGCAGCTCTGTCTTATCAGGGCCAGGATCCTGATGGGAGCCCCCGGTGACTTGGCTGTGCCCTCCGGAATGAACCACAGAGTCATTCCTTTGGGGTCTCGCCACCTCCCCTGGGGCTGCCAGGAAGCCGAGCCCAAACCCCGGGGCACAGGAAGCAGAACTCCTTCCCTTCCTCAGAGCCCAGAAGACTGTACTCTGGCGGAGAGCTTCCCCACGCTCCTGCCTTTCCGCGAACCACTGCCTCTTTCCTCAGCTGTAGCCCCCTGAAGCTCAGTCGTGTGCTTATCCGTGGTGAAGAGTGGGAACCGCAGAACCAGACTCCCCTGTTTCAGTCCTCCCCTGCTGTTTGTTAGCCGTGTCACCTGGGTCATATTCCACCCCTGCTTCTAAGTGCCTCAGTTTCTTTGTGAAATGGTGGCATCGCCACCTTTATTTGAGGACAGAAAGGCTAGCTCACCAAACCTCTAAGGACATGAGAGGAAATAGAATCCGTTCTAACAACTGCACATGCCAGAATACGCATTGGTGGGCTGCTTCCCATGGTTTACATGGGAAAATTACAATGCCTTTCACATCAACCCAAAACTCTCAATCAACTTTTAAAATTATAGCTAAAACACAGCAAAAATGCCTACATATCCTGTGAGAATACTGAAAATCTTCCCCCCTGACCCTCAGTCAGTGTGGTGGTTAATAAACAGTTGCTTTGCACGTAGTTATTCATGCTCTCCTGGTGGCAGTAACGTGTGTAAGGCACACCCATGGCACACAGGGTGTGCGCCTGTGTTGTCACTTTGGTCAGGTCCAACTCTTTGCAGCCCTGTGGCCTATAGCCCACCAGGCCCCTCTGCCCATGGGCTTCTCCAGGTGAGAATACTGGAGTGGGTTGCCATGCCCTCCTCCAGGGGATCTTCCCAACCCAGGGATC
>NW_011494958.1:1400151-1411536 GCF_000754665.1 Bison bison bison | reverse complement strand
TCCAGCATCACAGACAGATTCTTTACCCACTAAGCCACCTGGGAAGCCCATTCACACAGGACATGTTTTCCAAAATATCTGACTGTGTCTCCAATAGTCCAGCACTTGTATTTGGGGAGTATTTGAGACTTTTCCCCATATATCCTTTTGTTTAAAGTATCGTGTTAACTTTTGAGGAGGTAAATATTTTTTTACATAAACATTTCAAAAATATTTATTGAGAAAAACATGCATGTTCAGTTCAGTTCAGTTCAGTCTCTCAGTCATGTCCGACTCTGCGACCCCATGAACCACAGCATTCCAGGCCTCCCTGTCCATCACCAACTCCCGCAGTTTACCTAAAGTCATGTCCATTGAGTCGGTGATGCCATCCAACCATCTCATCCTCTGTTGTCCCCTTATCCTCCCACCCTCAATCTTTCCCAGTATCAGGGTCTTTTCAAATGAGTCAGCTCTTGGCATCAAGTAGCCAAAGTATTGGAGTTTCAGCTTCAACATCAGTCCTTCCAATGAACACCCAGGACTGATCTCCTTTAGGATGGACTGGTTGGATCTCCTTGCAGTCCAAGGGACTCTCAAGAGTCTTCTCCAACAAGACAGTTCAAAGCACCAGCTCTTCGGTGTTCAGCTTTCTTCACAGTCCAACTCTCATATCCATACATGAGTACTGGAAAAACCATAGCCGTGACTAGATGGACCTTTGTGGACAAAGTAATGTCTCTGCTTTTTAATATGTTGTCTAGTTGGGTCATAACTTTCCTTCCAAGGAGTAAGTATCTTTTAATTTCATGGCTCTAGTCACCATCTGCAGTGATTTTGGAGCCCCCAAAAATAAAGTCAGCCAGTGTTTCCCCATCTATTTGCCATGAAGTGATGAGACCGGATGCCATGATCTTAGTTTTCTGAATGTTGAGCTTTAAGCCAACTTTTTCACTCTCCTCTTTCACTTTCATCAAGAGACTCTTTACTTCTTCACTTTCTGCCATAAGGGTGGTGTCATCTGCATATCTGAGGTTATTGATATTTCTCCCGGCAATCTTGATTCCAGCTTGTGCTTCTTCCAGCCCAGCGTTTCTCATGATGTACTCTGCATATAAGTTAAATAAGCAGAGTGACAATATACAGCCTTGACGTACTCCTTTTCCTATTTGGAACCAGTCTGTTGTTCCATGTCCAGTTCTAACTGTTGCTTCCTGACGTGCATACGGGTCTCTCAAGAGGCAGGTCAGGTGGTCTGGTGTTCCCATCGCTTTCAGAATTTTCCACAGTTTCTTGTGATCCACACAGTCAAAGGCTTTGGCATAGTCAGTAAAGCAGAAACAGATGTTTTTCTGGAACTCTCTTGCCTTTTCAATGATCCAGCGGATTTTGGCAATTTGATCTCTGGTTCCTCTGCCTTTTCTAAAACCAGCTTGAACATCTGGAAGTTCACAGTTCACGTACTGCTGAAGCCTGGCTTGGAGAATTTTGAGCATTACTTTGCTAGCATGTGAGATGAGTGCAGTTGTGCAGTAGTGTGAGCATTCTTTGGCATTGCCTTTCTTTGGGATTGGAATGAAAACTGGCCTTTTCCAGTCCTGTGGCCACTGCTGAGTTTTCCAAATTTGCTGGCATATTGAGTGCAGCACTTTCACAGCATCATCTGTGATTTTGGAGCCCCCAAAAATAAATAGCTCAACTGGAATTTGAAATAGCTCAACTGGTCCACTAGCTTTGTTCATAGTGATGCTTCCTAAGGCCCACTTGACTTCACATTCCAGGATTGCAATATTGCATATACAGATTACACATTAAAAATGAAGAAGCACTTTCTACTGGGAAGACATTTGTCAGCGACCTTGCATGGGATATGCTGTACTTGCATTCTGCCCTTCTAAAATAGCACAGAAAGAGAAGGCGCAAAAGATCCTATTATGATCTATATTAAATTTTCCACATACAGGAGGGGGCATATATGTGTGTGTGTGTGTGTGTGTGTATGTATATATGTGTGTATATATATACCAGTGGCTGATTTATGTCAGTGTGTGGCAGTGGCCAACACAACATCATAGACCAATTGTCCACCAGTAAAAAAAAATAATTTCCCTGTACAAAGTCATTTTATCACACCAAAAGCTGATTTCTTTTTCCTCTGAAAGGTTTCCTGATTTACTTCGCTTATGGCATTAGACACAGCCTGGAGGGTAATCCAAGGGATGAAGAAGACGATGATGAAGATATGTATTCAGACAACATTCACGCAGCAACAGAAGAAAAATCTGCCATGCAAGATGGTGACCATCACCAAAGAAACCTGAGCTTACCTTTCATTTTCCATGAAAAAACGAGCGAATGCTAGTGCCTGCTGGGACAGAACTGGTCCACAGTCTGCACGTACATCGTCTGCGTGGAGGGATCCATGACGATGTCATCACCACACCAGGTTGCCATGGATTTGCTGCAGACACAGTTCACCCTAATTTACACTTACTCACGTGAACAGCACCTTCTCTGATGGCGACTCCATCTAGGGAAACCACTCTGAGCTCGCTCCTCCGTGATAAATATCCCCCAGATAGTGGGAATGTGGGCATGTGTGTGCATATGTTTGTATATGTTGTGGAATATCAATGTTAAAAGTTGTTGGTGTCTTACTTGTATTGCATTGCATTTTTCCAGTGTTGTCATTCATCGGTAGCCTGTACTGCACACACTAAAATGGAGGTGATCGCTGAATAGAAAAGTATCTTGAATGTGTCGGGTGTGGTTGGGGAAATAACTGTCGCTTTTCCTTATTGGACTTTATGTCAAGTTAGACATCCTAAAATTGCATTTACCCATCATTGTGTCTGTCATTGGTCTGGAGTAAGGGGAGGGGTAGGAAATGAGCCTTTTCTGTAACTTATAAATGTCGGCAGTGGGTTTAGCACAGTTTTCTTCTGTGAGGTATGACAGTTTGCTGAAAGTTTAGCCAATCGGAGTGCTTGTGTCTGCACTACCCCGCAGGGCAGGAGCGGCCTTCTGTGTCAGCAGGTGGCAGGCACCCCCTTGAATGGCTGTCTTCTTTGAGACAGTGGTCCTTAAATGTGAGGCCTTCACCTTGTGTGAATGATATCTTCCCCACTCCCCCATTCCGCCCCAGTCCAGTCGGGGTGGAGAGAGGTAGTGTGAGCTCCTAGGGACCCTTTGTGCTGGAAAGTGAAGGTGGTCCCCATGGGCAGGAAGCTCGTGTAAGTGGCAGAGAGGAGGATGCATTTGAAGATAGAGTAGTTACGTGCTTGGCTGAGATCCCAAGCACTCCTGTTTTAAGTCACTTAAAATAAGCCAGCAGAACCTCCCAGGTCACATAATTGGTGGAATGATTTATACCTTTTTCCATTAGTTAGTAAATAATCACAGTTCACAATTTATTTAGGGGTTTTTTTTCTAAGCCAGTAGTAAATTCTATCTTTACTACATGCAAAAAGGGGGGGGGGGGCGATGAAGGAATACAAGAAAATTCCCCTGTTCTGATTTTAAAGTGCCTGTTCAGTTATTATAGGGCATTTGGCCCAATTTGAGGGGTTTGGATTTAATTTGCTTCTGATGTTTCTTTTGGAAACATTTAGGGATATTTTTCTTCCTCTATCCCATAAATTGTTCAGCACTTTTAATTTCATTTATTTTTAAATGACCACACTAAAACTACTGATACAAGTTCCAGTATTCTAGAAAAACCCATCAGTGGTTGAGGAATAGAATATTTCAGTTAAATACATGATTATTTAAAACGTCAAGCCAAAAACATTAACCTAATTGAATTAAAGCCATAGAAACACAATAACCTTTATATGAGTAATTTGTTTTTAAATGTATGACTCTCTAATTACTGTATTTCATTTTATAGGGTTATCCAATAAGTGGACTACTTATCTTCGTATGGTTCGCTTCTCATGAATTATTTTTCTTACAAATAATTACATGGTTCACGAGATGAGACTAGCACATTATCAAGCCCAGGTGACCAGCTTAATACAAAGGCAAGGAAAACACTGATTTTCTGACAGCTCTTCCAAAAGATCAGCCATTTTATTTTCATCATTAAAAAGCAAGTTTTGATTGTTTAGGAGTTTCTTGTGATGAAAAATCCAGTAAACAGGAAAGTCTGGGTGCCAGTGTTGTAGCATCTCGGATCTAGAACTCAGAACTAACATTCCACAATTTCCAGGGTGCACATAGTAAAATCTGAGGCCCAGTACTGCATGTTTTACTGGAGAGGAAGAGTTGGCTATGCAAGAGGCAAAGTATTTCTGCAGTCATTACTGTGGGCCTAATCCTAGATCTTTGCTGTTACTGCAGCATTCTGAGAAGCACTTTGATTCGGTAATCAGGCCCTTCACGTGGGAATATGAAGAGTTAATTTCACATGTGAATATTAAACCTTTTACTGAGCACAATCAAGAAATTTATTTAGAACATGACAGGCAGCTAAAACTATTATGCCCACTGTGTTCAATTAGGAGCAGAATTGAGTTAAAAATAATTTTTCCACCTTGAAACACTTTACAAACACAATTGTCTATGAAAGATGCTTTGTTTGTGACTATCCTTTTTTTCTGTGAAAACTCAAATATCTGTTCATATGTATGTGTGAGTGTATATGTTAATATATACACGTGTATATATGTGTGTTTGTGTGTTTCAAATGTTGGTGTTTAAGTCAGCTGGGTTTATGATGGGCTTTGGAAATGATCCTGTTGTCTAGATTTTAAAAACCCAACTGACAGAGAAAAAATGTTTTGTATTGATAGGTATGCTTATGCAAAATGTTTAGGTTTTAAACTATTCTGAAATATATGGCAATTTTTTATGTATAATATTTTCTATAGATAGATTCTTTCAGAAAGATATATTTATAATGTTTCTAATATGAAATCACTGCAGTCTAGTACGTTAGGTGCTTTATGATCTGAAATGCGGTGGGGTGGGGGCATTAGGGAATTTCTGTTTACTTTTTTCTGCTATGCCTTTTCTGACATTTCTGTCTTGGTTTGCGCTTTTTAAGGAAAAGTCAGTACTACCAGGTCTTTTTCTGTCTGTCTGTTACTACATTTGAATTCACAACCTTTTGAACAAAATGTTTTTGCTTTCTTAGGATTGCCAAAATGTTCTGTGTAGATTTTACTAGTAATCAGACACACTTATATAGACTTCTTTCCAGAAATTAAAAAAAATACATATGCATTCTCTTAATTGTGATTGATTTGCACTAGGAAATCTGCTCTCTGAACATTTTCAGTGAGAAACTTCTTATAATAGCACTTTTATTTTATACTCTAATGATTTGTGAATAACGATACAAAGGCCATACCGACCCTACATTTAACAAGGTAGTTATGCAAGTCCAAATTTTGAAACTATTTAAACTACTTATATTAGAACTTTTGATATATACTGAAATACAAATTATTGCTTAACTAATGTAATTTTCCCCACAGACGAATATCTGGAAAAGTAAGACCAAAACATCATTTGGGATATATACATTAATGAAAAACTAATGTTGTATCTATAAAACCTTCTGTTGTCAGCCACACTTGATAGAAAATATGTTTCAGAATTATCTGTTTCCTTTAAAAGACAAGACCATAATCTTCTTTTAATTTTTCTGAATAAAGGATTTTTTTAACTTTAAAATTTCAAATAATAAATTTAAAATATTTTCTAAGTCCTGAGTATGTTACAGTCTTTTGAATTAGAAATTATATTTACCAAATTATTTTCTAAATGTATTTAACTGTTTAGCAGGGAGAATAAGGAAGAGTAATCGCCCACCAAGGCTGATAATGCTGGAGGGACTAGATTAGTCTGAGCTCCTTTTCCTCTTAGATCAGCATATTCTGAGATTATAAACCTCAGACGCAATTGTGCCAAGATTCCAACTCTTCCTTCCCTGTGATGTTGCCCGTGATGTTCTGTGCCTGGGTATCTGCTGATATGCTTCAAGTGACAGTAGAATTCAAACCAAAAATATGAATACAATGTCCCACCTGATTTTAAAGGATTGGGTTTAGAGTGTGCATCAGGAAATATTAATATACACGTGCTTTGTGTGAATGTCTTGTGGGGGTGTTATTAGCTTGTTTTGGGGGCTTGTTTTTGATTTTTGACTAGTGCCAAAGTAGTGCCTTCTCTCTACATTTTCTACCTAACATTTTCTAGCTTGTTCTAAAATACCAAGGGAAGAAGTACCAAAGTTCACGTAGGAACTAATGCCAGCACAGATCATTGATTTTCAGACACATAGATGTGTGAAAAGAACATTGTTTGACTTCATTGTTTAGCCGAGTTTCTTTTTTTATCTCCTTGTATAATTATATTTAAACATTTTTAATGGCTTTCTGGTTTATGAATTTTGAAAGGCCAGATCTACTGTTGTTGTGGTTGTTGGTTTAGGGGTTGGTTTTTGTAACATTCGTTATTGTTTTTATGTACGCAGTTTAGTCTTGTTCATTTCAAATGCATTTTGTTACGGCTCAACCCAGTCGGCAACCCTGGGAGCAGCACTGTTGTAGCTTTTATGCACCTTAGCTGAAGCCACTGCCACTATCTCTGGCTTTCAAGAGCCTTCAGTGACCACTGGCAGCAGCTCCATGGGGATCATAGCCAGGACCGTGGGTCAGGCAGGCTGCAAAGTGTGAGTGTCTATAGCTACCTTTGTTGGGGAGTCTTGGATGACAGGGTAGGACATGAAGTGAAAAACTAAGGTAGTTTGGGGTCCTTCGTTTCAGCTCCGAACATCCCATGAGTACAAGGTAAATGATAAGGACCAAGGACCCTCTCCGACTCACGGGAAGGATGGCTGCTCCCTGGAATGCACCATAGGCCCTGGCCCCTGCACTTTCCGTGCCAGCACCATCATCCTTGCGGGGGAAAGTACACGTGCCACGGCTCCGTTGGTAAAGAACCTTGTATTGCCAGCGTGGCAGGTTTCTCTGGCCCGTGCCTGGTTAACAGGCTCTGCTTCATCTTTGGTATCCATTTGTTTCATTGTTTTCTTCTGTTATCATTGTACTTAATAGAAACCGTTGATAGGGCCTAAAACTCTACCAAAATTCTATGTCTGTAAAAACCAAAAGATACTTTGGTCTTAACTCAAATACAGAGATTTTTTGTGTGTGTGTACGATTGTAGATAATTCTAAATTTACATGTTTTTGATGATAATCAGTGTTCCTTTTTGCTTATAACGTTGGATTATTTTTTAGAATTTGTAATAAATAAAAACTGCTGCTTTACCACTGTAACATGTGCTTTCTAACCATGTATTTTTAAAATAAATTTTAATATGACTTATCATAGTATTGTATGCATATGTATCATACCTACCAAAAGCTTACATTTCACACTTACCAAATTTAAACTGCTTTTTTATTTAGGCCACTTTAGAGCTCAGAAATATAGTACAATCTAAATGGAAACAATTATGTCGTTAAGAATACTCACGGGGCAGCCTACTACTGTACAACTTCCAAGTCGTATAAGAGACGTCCTTCACTGTACTCAGTCTTCATGACACATTCCAAACACCGGTTGCTCCTGAAGCATGCCACCCCAGGACCACACATCTGACGTCCTACCAATTCAACTGCCATTTATTTAATGGACCAGTCTCTTTGACATTGCTTTTGTCTGCAATAAGCTCCTTGTTATGCTCCTGACCAAATCATAGCTTTCAGTAACTGGTAATCAGTTATCTATAACTAACAGAAGTTTTGTACTGTATAGTGAATAAATATTTATCAACTTCAGCCCTCTTTACCCTTTGATGGGGAGGGAGGAGTCAGTTTTCTGAAATAGTTTCAAGTTAGTTAAAATTGCAAATCTCCTAAATTATCTTCTTTAATTTTGAAATGCCATTGTATATAGACTTTTAATTCCTGTTGGTTTTTTTGTTTTTTTTTTCCATAAATGGAAGGGAACACCCACCATGTTGAATTAAACTTGAGTATGAATTTAGCCTGCCTTGAAAACCAAGCTAAAACAGCAACATATTTTCCAAATGGAAGTCTAAAATCTAATTTATCTGTTATTTATTGTTGGCTTGATTAGCACTGGTAAGTAGGTTTTGAGGCCCCCCCTCTGTGCTGGCACTGTGGAATCGTGTGAAGGGAGGGTCAGCAAGGTTGGCGTCTTCTGAGGTCCAGACCCTCAGCTTGTAGATGGCCGTCTTCTCCCTGAATCTTCATGTGATCTTTCCTCTGTGTGTGTGTCTATGTCCAAGTTCCCGCTTCTTATAAATAAGAATTCCAAAATTATTGTCCTAATACCACCATTAAACAATTATATAATGGGAACATAAAAATAGACTTGAACAAATGGAATGATATATAACATTATGACACATTCTGGGATAGGATGATTTAATATTGTAAATTTGAGCATTCTTCTCCCAAATAAAATCTCTATGCCATCATAATCACAACACAAAGTTTTTATGGAAGTTGACAAGGTGATTTCAAACTCCATCTGGAAGAGAAAATGTATAATCATAGTTAACATGAAATCAATGATGGGGGCATCCCTTGCCCAAACAAATAACAAAATATACTATAAATCCATCAGGAAGCTTCCACAAGCTTCTTATCCTCATCCATCAGAGGGCAGACAGAATGAAAACCACAATCACAGAAAACTAACCAAACTGATCACATGGGCCACAGCCTTGTCTAACTCAATGAAACTATGAGCCATGCCGTGTAGGACCACCTAAGACGGGTCATGGTGGAGAATTCTAACAAAATGTGGTCCACTGGAGAAGGGAATGGCAAACCACCTCAGTATTCTTGCCTTGAGAACCCCATGAACAGTAGGAAAAGCCAAAAAGATAGGACACTGAGAGATGAACTCCCCAGGTCGGTAGATGCCCAATATGCTACTGGAGACAAGTGGAGAAATAACTCCAGAAAAAATGAGACGGAGCCAAAGCAAAAACAGTGCCCAGTTTGTGGATGTGACTGTGGATGGAAGTAAAGTCCAATGCTGTAAAGAACAATATTGCATTGGAACCGTGAATGTTAGGTCTGTGAATCAAGGTAAATTGGACCTGGTCAAAAAGGAGATGGCAAGAGTGAACACTGACATTTTAAAATGGACTGGAATGGGTGAATTTAACTCAGATGACCATTATATCTACTATTGTGGACAAGAATCCCTTAGAAGAAATGGAGTAGCCCTCATAGTCAGCAAAAGAATTCAAAATGCAGTACTTGGGTGCAATCTCAAAAATGACATAATGATCTCTGTTCATTTCCAAGGCAACCATTCAATATCACAGTAATCCAGGTCTATGCCCCAACCGCTAATGCCAAGGAAGCTCAAGTTGAATGGTTCTATGAGGACCTATAAGACCAGAACTAACACCAAAAAAAGATGTCCTTTTCATCATAGGGGATTGGAATACAAAAGTAAGAAGTCAAGAGATATCTGGAATAACAGGCAAGTTTGGCCTTGGAGTACAGAATGAAGCAGGGCAAAGGCTAACAGAGTTTTGCCAAGAGAATGCATTGGTTATAGCAAACACCCTCTTCCAAAAACACAAGAGATGAAGTTACATGTGGACATCACCAGATGGCCAACACTGAAATCAGATTGATTATATTCTTTGTAGCCAAAGATGGAGAAGCTCTATACAGTCAACAAAAACAAGACGGGGAGCTGCCTGTGGCTCAGATCATGAACTCCTTATTGCCAAATTTAGACTTAAACTAAAGAAAGTAGGGAAAACCACTAGACCATTCAGGTATGGTCTAAATCAAATCCCTTATGATTATACAGTGGAAGTGACAAATAGATTCAAGAGATTAGATCTGTTAGAGTTCCTGAAGAACTATGGAGAGAGGTTTGTGACATTGTACAGGAGGCAGTGATCAAAACCATCCCCAAGAAAAAGAAATGCAAAAAGGCAAAATTGAAAGGCAAAATGGTTGTCTGAGGAAGCCTTACAAATAGCTGAGAAAGAAGAGAAGTGAAGGGCAGAGAAGAAGAGGAAAGATATACCCATCTGAATGCAGAGTTCCAAAGACTAGCAAGGAGAAATAAGAAAGCCTTCCTCAGTGATCAATGCAAAGAAATAGAGGAAAATGATAGAATGGAAAAGACTAGAGATCTCTTCAAGAAAATTAGAGATACCAAGGGAACATTTCATGCAAAGATGGGCACAATAAAGGACAGAAATGGTATGGACCTAAGAGAAGCAGAAGATATGTTGTCAGGAAGTTTGGAAAACTCAGCAGTGGCCACAGGACTGGAAATGGTCAGTTTTCATTCCAATCCCAAGGAAAGGCAATGCCAAATAATGTTCAAACTACCACACAGTTGCACTCATTTCCCATGCTAGCAAAGTAATGCTGAAAATTCACCAAGCTAGTCTTCAACAGTACATGAACCAAACCGAGAACTTCCAGATGTTCAAGCTGGATTTAGAAAAGGCAGAGGAACCAGAGATCAAATTGTCAACATCCATTGGATCATAGAAAAAGCAAGAGAATTCCAGAAAAAGCATCTACTTCTGCTTCATTGACTACACCAAAGCCTTTGCCTGTGTGGATCACAACAGACCAACAGACCATGTTTTCCCTTTTTGTCATGGAATGGGTTGCAATTCTGTCTATCTGTTGCCTCCCCATCACCTTAGCTGTCTGCTGTCAAGCCTATCAGGGAAGTCACAAAGTTCTCGCCTCCAATTTTCTGAGCTTGAGAGGGGAGACTTTGGGGGCAGGCCAGCCCTGTTGAAAAGCTTTCACAGGTAGTGATTTCAACAGTGCTTTGTAAGTAACAGGTAGAGTGCAGGTTCAAGTTTTACTTTGGGCTGCCTTGTCTATAAAATGGGGCTGATACTAACCACACAGCATCCCTGGTTGGGTGGTGGTTGATACGAGCAACAAGAAATGTGTGGTGAGGTTTCTATGCTCTGTGTGGAGCGTGGTGTGCTCTTAATAAATATGATTTTCCAGAAATTGATGGTAGAGTACAAAATTCAATAAGACATATTTCCTGCCCTTGAACTCAGGAAAAAGCAGGTGAAAGAGGTGAAGCCAGATTCACAGCTCAATCGTGCATTTTGTCTTGGCTGCTATGATATCACAAAGGATTCACACTGGGGAAGTGCTTGGCCCAGCCAGGAGGAGGTAGGGTCTGAGCCGAGCCTTGTAGGATGAGTGGTGAGAGGGCTGGCAGGTGGTAGAACAAGGAAGGGGACTTTGGGGGGCCAAAGGGGAAGCAGAAGCCTTGGTGCCCCCCTCTCACCCTACTGGCTGGCCCGAGGGTGCTGGGAGCACGCTGTTTGCATGGCAAGCAGGCCAGGGAGCAGTGGGTGCTGAGAGAGAGAGCTGGAGAGGCCTGACCGGGCATGAGAGGTCTGGAG
>NW_011494958.1:1384031-1400051 GCF_000754665.1 Bison bison bison | reverse complement strand
GGAGATCAGTCTAATAGCTGGAGGAAGTATGGACTGAGGGGCAAGACAGAGAGGCAGGGAGACCAGATAGGAGGCTGTGGCCGCTTGCTGGTGACACATGGTAACGCTGTGAGCTGGGGCAGAGAAGGAGGGATGATGGCCAAGAAGGGCGGCCTTGGTGCAGTCAGTAGGGCGATGAAGCAGGCCTGGGAGGGCGTGGAGTGAGGGAAGGAGGTGGAGCCGGAACCCCAGGCTCCAGCCCAGAGTGATGAGCCAGGGGTCAACTTCTCAGAGTCCCGAGGGAGGCCCTGGTGCTGTTACTTGGATCTCTTTTCTGGCACAGTTCCTCCTGAACACCTAGTTGAGTCTTCTGTAGGGCAGTGGGGCTTCTGCTGCGTAAGAGAGGAAGGAGAAGTTTCTCCAAACCCTCCAGCAGAACCCCGGGGAAGCAGCTGGCCTGCCATGGGACCCTCTGAAGGCAGAGCAGCCTCCCCCCTGGGAGCCCCAGGGGGCTGCCAGGTCTCAGCTGCAAGGGAGGCTCGCGTCCAGCAGGTACAGGGCTGGGTGCGGAGTTGGGACTTCCGAGGGCGATGGTCTTGTTGGTGAGCGCACGGAAGAGACTTGCTGGGAATGAAGAAATATATGCAGGGGGCATTTTTTACAGAGCATCACGGCCATAACGAGCTGGTGGGACAGCGCTGGTGACATCTGGACAATTCTGGTTAGATGAGACACCGCAGGATTACGCCGAGCCTTCTCGAAGTTGGTAAACTTGCTAAAACGCGCGGGGACCTCGAACTGGCCGAGTGACTTGTAATTGACATTTCGCTCTCAGCCTCGGGAAAAAGCGCAGAGCTTCACGGCTCCACCAGGGGGCAGAAGAGGTCACATTACACAGATAGAGAATTTAAAAAAAATCCCCAAACTTTTTCCTAAAATTTGTGTTCTTCCTCCTGAAACCGAATCCTCCAGCTGCGGCGTCCCAGGCGCCCGCCCCTCGCCCGCCCGTCTCCTGGCGTCCCTGCCCTCACCCTACGCTGTCCGCGCGCCTCCAACCCGCAGTCCCCAGCGCCTCCGCCGCGACCCCTCGCCCTGAAGATGAAGATTTGGTTGCTGCTGGGTCTTCTGCTGATGCATGAAGCCCTGGAGGATGGTGAGTGGCTCTGGGTGGGCGGCATCCCGGCTTATGCCCTGACTTTTCCCCGGGTCCCCTATCCCCCGTCGTCCTGCAGGTCTTCCTCCCGGCTCAGGAGTCACTTCCTGCCCCGTGCACCTGCCCCCCTCCTAGGAGGATCCCCTTACCTCCCTCTCCTCACTCCCCTCGGAACCCCTGGAACAGTGGCAGCTGGCCCGACCCCTTAGAATCCCAGCCAGAACGGCTCCAGCGCTGCTGAAAAGCCCCGGGCAGCCGGGAAAACTGAATATCCCCGGGCAGCGCCTGGTCCAGCCCCCAGTGTCAACGTGTCGGTCTGGGAGGTGGCGCAGGGCGGCTGATCGCTTCCAGCGCGCGCACGCGCGCGCAGCGTTTGCCCCGGGGTTTTTTGCTGGTGAGGCGGGGTGCCACCCAAGCTGAGCCTTTTGCAAAAATCGAAGGGTCTTCCTCCCCCATCTGCAGCCCTAGATGTGTTTCCTATACCAACAGGAGCTTAAATCCTGCAGGATATGCCTAAGTTTTACAACATATTTCTGGGTATCAAACCTTTTCCCAAACTTCTCAAAAACCCACAACTGTTATGCTTTTGATCTGATTGGAGGGGAGGGGATGAATCAAATGGGTTTTTGGACAATATGGGGGTCCTTGTGCCACTGCACTTTTTTGAATGTGTGCCTGTTCTGAGCCCACCCTGTTGTGTGGACCCACAACTACAGGGCCAGACTGTGTGTGTGCATTATTGGGAAAGATTGAAGGCAAGAGGAGAGGGGAGGACAGAGAATGAGATGGTTGGATGGCATCACCGACTTGATGGACATGAGTTTGAGCAAGCTCCAGGAGTTGGTGATGGACAGGGAAGCCTGCTGCGCTGCGGTCCTTGGGGTTGCAGAGTCAGACAGGCCTGAGGCATTGAACAGACTGAACTGATTGTTCTGTTTCTCCATCTGTTATCTATGGTTCTGTTGGCATTTAATTGTTTGGGGAGGTCTGTTGTTTTTTCATTGGAGTTCATTGCATCTGGTACATCCTGGTATCCTGAAATTTCCCTTGGAATTCTGCTCTGCAAGTCACTATTTTTGCTAGTTTGGGTTGAAAAGCAGCTTTTACGGTTATGCAACCTTCGGCTGGAGCCAGCTCACCCTAGCTCACATTTTATCCACTACTCAGTCCAGACCAATTCCTTTCTTTCCCCGTGACACTAGAAACATTTGCCAGAAAATACCACACTTTGGTTTGCAAAGTCTAAAATGGTTGTGGACTTGAAGTTGAATGTGAAGCTCCTTAAGCCTAGAGCCTGGCTGGATAAAGAGTAGGCAGAGCTTCTCTTCGGGGGTGGGGCAGGGGTGGGAGAGCAAGTCCTCTTTGCCTACGGATCAGTTGGCTTGAGTAAAATGTAATATTAAATTGCTCCTGCCAGGTCCTTGCCTGTGATCCCTGAAGCAATGGGAATGCAGTATTTGGTATCACTTTTTGAATAGGGCAAGAGATGGTCAGACAAAATAATTTCAAATGGCCCATTCATTGGGTTACAAGTTCACCCAAAATGGCTGCTAGAGAGGTTCAGGAGGCTGGGTAAGCCACTGGTTCCTGAATCTGTCCTGGCTAGGGTGTGCCCAGACCATGATTACAAATAGCTGCTTGAATCTGTTAGCATCCGTTTAAGTCAAATATAACTCATGCAAACAATATAGATTTATGAGATAATCAGAAAAAAATGGCACACAGACTAAATATTTTATAAGAAATAATTGATAGATTTTAGGTGTGATGATAGCATGGTGGCTTTGCTTTTAAAAATATAGTATAAACTACTTATGAATAAAATGTTGAACACATTATTTTTAGGGAGTCCAGGGAAAGATTTATTTTTAGATTTGTAATATGAAGGCATATATGTATACAAAGAGGAAATGTAAAATAGTTTATAATCTGATGATTTCACTTCTGTTTGGTGTCTTTGTTTTCCATCTTTCTGCATGAGAACTGAATGAATTTCACCTGTTTCTAGACTGGAGCGTTTAGCTATCCCTGTTTTAAAGTACTAGTATTTGTCACGCCATAGAAATGTCATTAGTCTTGGCTCAAGGAAAAAACTGACCAAATTCCTGAAAATATGGACTGTGAAAAATATTAATGTGCCATTTCACTTCTTGAAAATAAAATACAAGTCAGTAAATATTTCAATATAGTGATTTCTATGTTAATGAGTAATTTTTGTTAATCATAAAAATCTGGAAAGCATAGAGATACACAGAAGAGAAAAAATGTATCATTTCTTTTTTTTTTTTGGCTTTCCCCCCCTATTTTAATGTATATGTACATTGTTGTTTTTTAGTCACTAAGTCGTGTCTGACTTTTGTGACCCCATGGACTGTAGCGCACCAGGCTCCTCTGTCCATGGGATTTCCCAGGCAAGAATACTGGAGTGGGTTGCCATTCCTTCCTCCAGGGGATCTTCCCGACCCAGGGATCGAACCCAGGTCTCCTGCGTTGGTTCTTTAATTTTGAACACATAATTAGAAAAGTAAGTCTGCTTCTGTAAAGTATGTAAATTTCTCTAAACCTTTATGTTGTCTAAAGTTTGAGTTATCGTGAGGCTGGCTGGGACCAGGGAAAGGTCCCTGAGAGTAGCCTCGGCGGGCAGTCCTTCTGGTGCCAGCCTCTGATTGACAGGTCGGGGTATGGTGCATTACTGGGTCAACCCAAAGTACAAGCTGCAGGCACGGGCCCTTGACTCAGCTTCTCCCACCGCCTTTCGGTGTGGTTCATCACTTCTAGGAGAGGCTTCCAATAGTAAAAGGATTCCCTGTAAGCGTTTAGTGGGTGTACATCTGCTCTAACCCAGCTAGGTTGGCCTGGCCTAATTCTAAAATGCTTTAGGGACTTCCCTGGTGGTCCAATGCTTGCGACTCCCCTTCCATTGCAGGGGGTGAGGGTTCTATCCAACATTAGAGAGCCAAGATCCCACATGCCTCGGGGCCAAAAGAATAGCCAAAGCATAAAACAGCAGCAATATTGTAACTAATTCAATAGACTTTAAAAAATAATGAGAAACTTTTTAAACACTTTAAATTTTTAGAAGTAATATTATTTCTTCTCATGAAGACTAGGAGCTGGAAGGGTGTGTCACTTTCGTAACATCGAAAGTGAGGCATGAAACAGTTAGATAACAGCCCAAGATTTTACTGAGAGCCAGATGTGGCTCACCACACCCCATCTTCCGTATTTATATGGAATACGTGTCATAGTGTTTGTTGATATGGTGCTGCTATTTTTACATTAAAGAGTACAAGATCACAGGTACTTAGCAACTTTTGATACTGCATATTTTATCCAATGTTGGGAGCAAATAATGAAGTATAAATACTATAAAAAATATGCAGTTTGTCAATCTCATGCCAGACCCTCGATTGATTCTAATTAGATCTTCAGTCTAACGTGGGTTTATTTTTGGTCCTGTGAAGGTTCTCTTTCTGAGAAAACTAAAGAGATTCTTTATAATGTGAGGGCAGTACAGCCAGGTCTCTAAGAAAGTTAGGGGGCCAACACTGACAATGATTATCTAACCAGGACTCTATCACTTTTGTGACTCAGTTTATTCCTTGGGAAAAGAGTAAAATCTAGTTCAAAAAGCCTTACAATGAAAAAAGAATCATAAAAGTTCTCATTGTGTATGAGTGCAAATAATGAATGTTTTGAAGCATTTAGGATCTTAGCCTACATGTTTAACATCCAAAGTCATCTCTGATCCTTAGAGATAAAAAAGAGATAAGTTTAATTTTCTTTATCATGACTCTAAGTGAATGGACATTCCTCATACTTTGTGCACCCTTCTTTTTTAAAAAAAAAAACAACTTTTTATTTTGTATTAACGTATAGTCAATTAACAATGTTGTGGTAGTTTCAGGCAGACAGCAAAGGGACTCAGCCATACGTATCCATGTATCCATTCTCCCAAATTCCCCTCCCAGCCCAGTTGCCATATAACATTGAGCAGCGTTCCCTGTGCTATGCAGTAGGACCTTGTTGGTTATCCATTTTAAATACAGCAGTGTGTTGTACACCTTTCTATTAAAATCATTCTTTTGGGTGTTTATTTATGGATCTGTTTCTCTGATGTGATAAACTCGTTGAGGTCAGGGAAAAGAAAGAGAGAAGTTTGGGGACCATGCAGTGCGCCGGCCAGAGCCGCAGGAGGAGCTCGGGGATGGATGGCTGTCCCTGGGCAAGGCTGTGAAGCCTTTACCTAGTGGGGCTCGTTGTCTAATGGAGTGGACGGGTAATGAAGAAAAGGCAACATTGCAGGAGCCGACAGTGGATGTTAAGAATCAGCGATCAGGGTGTTTTAGCTTCCTAGACTTGCTGTACCAGAGCACAAACTAACATAGTCCAAGTTCGTTCTCACCCAATTCTAGGGGCTGGAAGTCTGAAACCAGGGTGCCAGCAGGGCCATGCTGCCCCCGAGACCCTGGGTCAAAGCCTCCCTTGCCTCTGCTGAGCTTTGGCTGCGGCCGGTGATCCTTGGTGTTCCTTGGCTTGCAGCCACGTCACCCTAACCTCTGCTTCTGTTGTCACATGGCCATCCTGTCCCTCGGCGTGTCTTCGTCTGGCATTGTCCTCTGTGTGTGGGTCTCTTCTTCTAAGAACACTGACATTTTGGATTAGATTTTTGGCCCTAATGACCTCATCTTAATTGATGATGTCTGCAAAGATCCTACTGCCTAATAAGGTCACATTTACTGGTACCGGGGGTTAGGACTTCAATTTTATCTTTCTGGGGACACAGTTCACCCTGTAAGATGAGGGAAGAGGATGCGCAGGGATGAGGAGGGCAGCGTGGGTAGGAGGGTCAGAGGCCGGCTGAGAGAGCGGAAGCAGGGGCTGCACGTCTGAAAGAGCCCTGAAGCCAAGCGAGTGGGTGTCCCGGTGGCTCGTGTGGCTGAAGGATTTGAGGTGTAAACCGCCTTGTAGGGCTTTATTCTAAATTAGATGCAAGTCACTGGAGGGTCTCCAGTGGAGGATTTATGGTCTAATTTATATTTCCAAAGGTTAGCATGCTTAGATAGAAGTCAGGAACTTGCATAGGGGGCTGTTTTAATAGTCTAGGTGAGAGTGACTTGAAACGGGGTGGTTGCCATGGATGCAGGGAGGAGAGACTGGGTTTGGGGTCTATCCTGAGGGCAAAGCCCAGAGGATTCACTGCTGGAATGGAGGTGGCTTTGGACAGAAAGAAGAGAATCGTGTGTGACTCAGAGTTTTACATCCTGAGCCACTGGATGAGTAGAGCTGCCATTTACCGATAAAGGCACACTGGGGGAGGAGCCAATTTGAAACGGCATCTGGAGTTCAGTGCGGACATGTCCAGCTTGAGACACCTTTTACCTTCCGAGTGGCAGTGCGGAGTAAGCAATGGAATATTCAGATCTGGGTTTAGAGGCGAAGTGAGGACAGGAACAAGGGAACTCTCAGCATAGGAATGCTTTTAGTGCCAAGGGGACCGGGTGAGGCTGCTTAGAGATGGAGTGTCATTAGAGATGGGGAGGAGTTGTGAGGGTTCAGCCCTTTAGACTCAGATCAGGCTGAAAAGGAGGATGAGTGAGTCTGCCAGACAGAGAAGCAAGACAGCGCCATGTCCTGGGAGCCCAGCAAATAGAGTGTTCAAGAGAGACTGCTCATTTTGCATTACATATAAATATAGGATCATTATGTTGTATACTGCAAACTAATTTTGGAGGCTTTCCAGGTGGCTCAGTGGTAAAAGAATCCGCTTGCAATGCAGGAGATGCAGGTTTGATCCCTGGGTAAGGAAGAATCCCTGGAAAAGGGAATGGCAACCCACTCCAGTATTCTTGCCTGGGAAGTCCCATGGACAGAGGAGCCTGGTGGGCTACAGTCCATGGTGTCACAAGAGTCAGACACGACTTAGTGACTACCACCTCAAACTAATACTCTCAATTGAGCTGTCAATTACATCTCATTTTCAAAAGTGGGATAAACTGTGTTCTAATGGATGCTCTGAAGAAAACATGTTTTGAGCTAAGGTTTTTTTATCCTGAAATAGAAGCATCTAATTCTTAGAAGTTGCTCTTTTAAGAAAGCAGTACTTTAAGCAATGATCCGGAGGGTATTTTGGAGTGGGATTCCAGACAGGGTAAGAAAAAGAGGCTCTCACGGTTCTACATTTTCATCTCCATACTGTCATTGCCTTCTCAACTGCTCAGATTTGTTCTTGGAAAAGTATATGTGTGCCTATGGGGTGTTTCATGGGGAATGGCAGAATGAGAGTGGGGTACTCAGTTGATACAGCTGGTTGGGGGAGCCCCTCAGCTACCCAGCAGATTTATTGTGTGGAGGTTTGGGTACTGCTCTTGGGTCAGATCTTCCAGCCCGTGGGGAGAGAGAAGTGAACAGTGACAGGTCTTTCATGTGAATGGCTGTGTCTACACGAGTCCATGTCAGGGATTCTTCTAAAGAATTTATTTTCTCCTCTCAGACAATCTGATCAAATTAGAGGTTAATAGTCAGGTCACCTTCACTGAATAAACTTTGATGGCAATCAGTCCTCAGCAAATGCTGAAGAGCTACGGTCCTTTGTCCTGCGTTCCTCTGGCTGTGCAACGCTCATTCATTTTGGAGACTGTGTTGACCAGCGTCTCCTCACTCAGGGATTGAAATGTATGCCTTGGAAAAGCATCCCCAGCCCTTCCAGAAGGGTTGTGCCCTCATCCCGGGCATCGGGTTCTGTTTGACTTGGAACTCCTTGTCAAAGCCCAGGACCTAACAAACAAAGAAACCACTTAGCAGTGCTGTGCGTGCGATTCATGCAAATAAAGCGAAATGCTAATCTCAAGTGAACTGAAAGCCACAACACGAACCAGAGAAGATGCAAGACCTGGTTTTTCACTGACTTCTTAGTAACCTGTGGTTAGCCGCTTGGCGTTGGTGAGCTCAGTTTTTTCACCTGTAAGTTATGGAAAATGGTGAGCTTCTCTGCCTCCATCACAAGCTTATCATGGAGTTCACCCGAGACATTACAAGACAACCACAGAACAACAGGCAGCTGCTCACTGGCACTTACTTACTGTGAAGGCTGGAGATGCTTTTCCAAGGCATACATTTCAATCCCCGAGTGAGCAGACGCTGGTCAACACAGTCTCCAACACTAGTCTCTCAGCATTTTAAACATTTAAAATTAAATTTAAACATTTAATGCCCCAAACAATCCCCGAGATAGTCGTTATTACCATATAATTCTCAATTTACAGGTGAGGAAACCAGGAGGGTTACTTCCTAATGTGACACAGTTGGAAAGTGAATAATGGCTTTAGGACCTGACGTCTATAATGATATTTAATGGTTTTTAAAAACTTTTATCATTTATTACTCTATAGAATATACCGTGATCTCAAAAATAAAATGGTAATGAACTTTCACTTTTATGTATCTGTTACCGAACAGGGTTCTTGGTCTTCTCCAAGCAATGGAAATTGAGTAGAGGTCAGACAGAAAATTTAGGCAGGGCTTTACTGGGGCTCCTGCTGCAGCAGGGAAAGCGAGAGCAAACAACGTTCCCTTGCTGACTGGTTCCCTGAGGAGTGGGGGGTGGTGAGGGAAGGCGTTAAGCTTGCTTCTTACGTGGGCTAAGGGTAGGGTTGTGTCAGGGGTTGGCCTGGGAGGTGACTGAAGTGTTTTGCCCACCCCTTAGGTGGTGTTTGGGCAGGGGCCATGCACAGTACTCTGCTTTTGCTCTTCAAAAGTGGCATTTGGGTCTGTTTGGTCTCTTTGTATCTTTTGTCCAGAATTTGTCCCAGCTGGGCATGCCTGCATGCAGTTATTTTAAGCCCCATACAGTTTCTTTGTATTTTGCTGCTCAAGGAGTGAAGAGGTGTGTCCAGGTTCAAGCATTGTATCACTGCACAAAGGGTTCCAGGTTCCGGTCTGTCTCATCCCCCACCCCAACTCTAGGAGACTTTACACCCTTATTCTTAAGGAGTAAGGGGCTGAAGGTCTTGTTTGAAACTGCTTCCTGCTGGATGGGGCCGCAGACCCTAGCCTACCCCTAAGGTGTAGAAGTTCCTCACTGACAGTTCAATGACCTCTAAGGACCTGGACCACCCTCCACTGGAATGGGCTGAACTCCTTGAGCCATCATGAGCCGAACTTAAAACCGTTAGCGCATGGAAGAAACAAGTTTAACCAGAAGGTTGAACAAACAAGGGCTAAAAGGAGAACAACAACGATAGCCATTGAAAGGCCTAGAAAGGGAAGGAACCAAGTTAACTTTGGGCTGCCTTAACCGTTAACCAGACAAGGAAGGCAGTATCACGCCTGCCAAAATTATGGAGCCCATCTGCCTGGGCGTCTATTTCCTTAATATTAACTTTTACCTGTCCTGTTGCACTGATCCAAATGCAGAAGGAAGCAATAGTTACCACATTAACTCTGCCTTCTTCTGCCAGAAGTTACTTGAGGCCCAGATGATTGTCAAGAACCACATCGGCTAAGGAAACAAGAGGTCCCAAGTCCCATTAAGGCTTCTCATAGGAGCCCACCCATGGCCTCATTTACTCATCTGTTGACGGAGCCTGTCTTCTGAGTAGGTGTCTCAGATCTCCCACTGGTTCACAGGTGTATTGCTCTTCTGTTGTGACCTGTGGGGTTTCTGGAGGTAAAACCTTTAGCCCGGATGAGTGTACCCAACTCGATATCCCTTGCAGTTTGACAGCAGTGGAGTGGCTACAATTACTTTATAGGGACCCTTCCATTCTGACAGTAGTTGATCTTCAGGGGACCCATCTTTCCAGGTTTTGAGAACAACGTAGCCCCGAGGTTAATTTCTGAGGACTGCTCTTTCCTCTCTAGTTTTCGTGGGAACTGGCAGTGTCTCGTGGATGTAGTCCTGGATCGCCTTCTGAACTTGTCCTCGATTAATAGTCTATCTCAGGGCCTGGTTCAGGCCTCCACCCAGTAGAATGTCTGCAGTAAGAAAGGGCTTCCCGGAGATGATTTCAAATGGGCTAAAATCTCAGACCATTCCTGGGTGCTACGCAGACCATGAGGAATGCAAGAGGAAGCAAGTTGGTCCAGGGTTCATGAGCTTCTTGGCAGAGCTTTGCTAAGGATTTCTTTAAAGTAGGGTTCCTTCCCCCTACCTTCCCTGAAGACTGGGGGTGCCAAGAGATATGTAGCTTGTAGTCTGTCCCCAGGGCTGTTGTGAGGCCCTCTGTGATTTGGGCTCTAAAAGAAGGTCTGTTATCACTCTGGAGGGACTCTGGAAGTCCAAACTGAGGAATTATTTCTTTTAGAAGAAACCTACAGACTTCCATACCCTATTCAGATCTGATGGGGAAGGCTTCAGCCCATCCTGTGACATTATCAGTGAACACCCTGAAAATACTTATATCCAAATCATCATCATCATTTGGGTGAACTCTAACTGCCAGTCTTCTCCCGGGAAATGTCCCTTGGTGTTGGATTGGCCTGAGTGACGAAGCAGGGATTGGATGGGTATGTGGGTTCTTGGTGGCACATGAATCTCAGGCAAGTTTTACTTGTTATAGTGTTCTTTTCAGCTTTTTCCCTGAAAAAGTCTTTTCCATCAAGGGCTGTAGTGCATCCCTCCCGTGGGGGTGGCATCAGGCAAGCTCTTGGTGAGTTTCTGTTGTTGGGCCTCGGAGATTAGAACCTTATCCTCCTTTTTATACAGCCTGCACGTCCCTTCTCATAGCCCCATTTCTCAACGTGTTCCTGCTCCTGTGGGGGATACTGGGGGAGTCTAGGGAGTTCAGGGGGCTAATCATTAGAGCCAAAACTTGTTCAAGTTCCTGTAGGTGAGTGGCCTGTTTTGCAGTTGAACAGCTCTGCTTTACCATTGCCCCCCAAAGATCCCTCCCTCTGATGGTCCCCACAGTGGGTTACTGTTCCCTGGGTTGGAAGCTCTGTGTGTGTGTGTGTGTGTGTGTGTCTTAGTCAAAGTCATGTCCAACTCTTTGCGACCCCATGGACTACAGCCCACCAGGCTCCTCTGTCCTTGGGATTCTCCAGGCAAAAATTCTGGAGTGGTAGCCATTCCCTTCTCCAAGAAACCTTCCAATCCCAGGGACCAAACCGAAGTCTCTCACAATGCAGATAGATTCTTTACCATCTAAGCCACCAGGGAAGCCTTTTATGGGGAAATTTTTAGCAATTAACTTTTCTCTTTCTTTCCAAATGGCAGCGTGAGCATGTAGCACGTGGAACCCGTATTTGGAGTCAGTAAACATATTTAATTTTTTATCCTTCCCTAATTGTAAAGCTCTCATTAATGCAATTAGTTCAGCCTTCTGAGCTGATGTGTGGGGTGGCAGGGCCTTGGCTCCTATTCTATTCATCTAGATTAACTGTGGCATACGTGGCCTTTTGGGTTCCTATTTCTACAAAACTGCTGCCATCAGTAAACCATCTGACCTCAGGGCTGTGAGGAGTTTCACCTAGAAGATCAGACCTACTGGAGTAAGTTTGTCCTATGGTCTCTATACACTGATGTGCTAAGTCTCTACTCTCCACTGCGAGTTTCTGGGTTTAGGGTTTCACATATCTTTAAGGTGGGCTTCCCTGATAGCTCAGTTGGTAAAGAATCTACCTGCATTGCCAGAGACCCCAGTTTGATTCCTGGGTTGGGAAGATCCCCTAGAGAAGGGATAGGCTATCCACTCCAGTATTCTTGGACTTCCCTTGTGGCTCAGCTGGTAAATAATCCACCTGCAATGTGGGAGACCTGGGTTCAATCCCTGGGTTGGGAAGATCCCTTGGAGAAGGGGAAAGGCTACCCACTCCAGTATTCTGGCCTAGAGAATTCCATGGGCTGTATAGTCCATGGGGTCGCAAAGAATCAGACACAACTGAGCGACTTTCACTTTCACACCTTTAAGGTAATATTGGAGGCATCCGTTGGAGGGGCCTGGTATCTTGTTAACCCTCCTCCAGTTAACCAGTGCGTCCTTTGACCTCTAGGGTGTCAGGGTCTCTCCATTCAAAGGCACAATGATATTGAGAGTCTAGATAAAGAGAATTTTTTTTATTTTAAATGCAGCTTTGAAGTCCAGACTAGAAATACTGGGCATTTCCTGGACCTTGGGGAGGAAGGTGTGCAATTTTGGCACCAGTGGGTGAATAGGAATGACGGCTTCACTCACTGCTCGTACATCTTGAACAAACCGACACTCCCCGTTAGGCTTGTGAACAGGGAGGGTCGAGGTGTTGCAGGGGATTGGCAGCGGCTGATGAGCTTGTGTTTTAGGAATCTGCTGAGCAGCAGTTGGATTCCCCTCAGGGCCCCTCAGGCTTTAAGGGATATAGTTGCTTCCAGAGGTATTTTCCCAAGGCCTTAACCTTATATTACTAGTGGGGGGATCACATTTTGCCCTTCCTGGTACTGAGGTATCCCAAACTGCAGGATCCATCTGTTCTCTCATGTCTTGCCATCAATATTTTGATGCCCAACAGGTGGGTCTTCTAGGGCTACTGATAGATACATTCTCTGCTCGGATTCTTGACATCCTCAGACTTCACCCTGTCCTAAAAAACATACTGGCTCCTAACTTATTCAGCAGATCTCTCCCAAGGAGGAGGACAGGGCATTCTGCCATATATAAGAAGGATTACTAATAATCATGCTGTCCTGGAATTTAGGTTGAACACTATACCGTAACAGGACTAACCCTCCTTTCTTGTACTGCCCACGTGTCTAGATTACAGAGAAGCTCACAGATGGTTACATAGGACCTGAACCTTTCTCAGCTACTGACTGGTAAAGTAAGGGATATACTTCTTATGTGGGGTTTTAAAACTCTTCAGTCTGCTCCTTTGTTCTATAGGACTGTTATTCTCCTTGTGTAATCCAGCAGTTATTGTAATAGTGCCTCATAAAAAGGACTTAGGAATTTATTCAAGAAATGGTAACCAGAGCAGTCTATAACCTGTCATACTATGCAGAACAGTTTAAAATATGCTTTAACACAGCTAGGTAAACAACTGTATATCTGATATCTGAGCTCATAGCCACCTTAACTTCATTTTTTTGTCTAAACAAATCACTTTTACACTAAATGGGGAGGCCACCAGCTTGAACAATCATCCTAAGACAGAATAATAGTTTTTGATGGAAAACTCTATTAGATTTCTTTCAACAGAAAAGAGATAAAGGATAGGAAACTTCTTTATATCTTGCATTAAAGGAGCTGGAAAATGATTTTAAAGATTTTAGCAGTCCACTGTGGCTCTTTTGCCTGTGTGTGAAAGGGCTTCCCTGGTGGCTCAGATGGTAAAGAACCCGCCTCCAAAGTAGGATTCCTGGGTTTGATCCCCAGATCAGGAAGATGCCCTGGAGAAGGGAATGGCAACTCACTCCAGTGTCCTTGCCTGGAGAATTCCCCAGACAGAGGAACCTGGTGGGCTACAGTCCATGGGGTCTCAAAGAGTCAGATACGACTTTGTGTGGACTTAACTGTAACTACTAATAATAGACCTGATCCTGCAGGCAAGAGTAGACACCTTGCCTTAGGCCATCCATCAGCTCCTGTCATGGTTGGAGAGGAAGCCGGTCAGCCAAGTCAGAACAGAGAAGTGTCTGCAGGAAATTCAGTTCTCCTACCTGCCAACACCCGAGGCTAGGCTGGAGTGATGAAGATGGATGGAGTGGGATCTGGAGCCCACAGGCGCTCCAGCCCCGTTGGTTAGTGTGCGGGGAGTTCTCATCCAAGAGATTGGAGCTGGGCCAGTAGGGGTGGCTCCTCCGGCACCCCCTGGGGGTGCTCAGGACCTTCCCCACTCCAGGGCCCCTCCTGCTGACAAAAGGTGCCCTGGTTTGGGCCCAGGCAGCTTCTTGGTGGTCTCTCCAGCCTTCTCGGCCCTCCAGGGTCTCCTGGAGGTGGTGGGTGAATCAGAGAGGCCAGAAGCTGAGTTTCCTTTCTTAGCCTCTTGCCCTTCCTGGCCTCCTTCCTCCCTTAAGTCTCAGCTGGTGCAGACCTTGAAGGCCTCCTCTGCCAAGGTTGACAGCGGGGCTTGGGGCCCAGTCTCAAGCTTTTGTAATTCCCTCCAGGTATCAGGCATAGGTTGGGTGATAAAACGCATGGCCAGTGGTTTCCTCCCCTCTGTGGACTCAGGGTCTGTGTGGGTGTCCTTCCTGAATGCCTTTGTCGCCTGGCTCAGGAAGACTGCTGGGTTTTCGTCTTTTCTTGTGCAACCTCTTGGACCTTACCATAATCTACAGGTTTTACCATACTCCTTTTCATTCCTTCTGATAGACGAGTAATATCATGTCTCATCCTAGCTACGGCCTGCATGATCTGCATAGTCCCAGTGTGAGTTGTGCTCTGGGATGGCATCGCCACCCGCCTGGTGGATTTGGTGACCAGTGTGAACTGGGGGCCAGGAGGCCAACTGTGTGTTCCCTGGCCTTTCTCAGTATATGCTCTTTTTTATCAGAGGTACAACAGTGGGCCAGAATAACCATGATGTCCTGCCAGGTGGGGGCTTCCCAGGTGGGGCTCAGTGGTAAATAATCCACCTGCCAAGCAGGAGATGTGCATTCAATCCCTGGGTCAGTCCTGGAGGAGGGCAAGACAACCCACTCCAGTATTCTTGCCTGGAGAAACCCATGGATAGAGGGGCCTGGCGGGGCTGTGGGGTCACATAGGGTCGGACACGACTGAGTGACTAAGCAGCAGCAGGCTGCCAGGTGAGAGTGAATGCCAACCTCAGACTGGCAGCTTCATCCCTCAGCTTGTCTGTGTTCTCTGAGAACCTGGCAAACCTCTCCTCACAGAATAACCCGATTAGTTTAGGATCTCTATTTGGGAAGTTCCAGGAGCCCTTTGAAGCACCCCAAAGTTAGCTGGAGGTCAAAAGAACTTTGTATTTGACCTTGGGTTAGTCTGTCAGAAATTTTTAAAAGTTTTAAAGCACCCAATCAGATAGTATCATAGGTATCTGTGAAGCAATGCTTATTCTGTGAGCTAAGATGGGGGGAAAATATTTTTTAAAGTAGATACCGATCACTTAATGGCATAGAAACTCACACAGTCTGATATCAAAAGGAGTACGCCAGGAAAACATTGTTCTCTTATGAGAAAGAGAAGCCAAATTCAGTCCTGCATAAGCCTACTATTAGAAAAATCCGTTTACCTGATTAAACTTAATCCAACCTTAGGAGACTCTGACCACGTACAAAATTCTTTTCTCAGTGTTCCTCTTCTGCAAACCTCCTGCCATTTCTGTAGTCATACTTTGTTTCTTATTCTTTCCCCATTCAGAAAAGTGAAAAGTGAAAGTCGCTCAGTCGTGTCTGACTCTTTGTGACCCCATGGACTGTATAGTCCATGGAATTCTCTAGGCCAGAATACTGGAGTGGGTAGCCTTTCCCCTTCTCCAGGGGATCTTCCCAACCCAGGGATTGAACCCAGGTCTCCAGGTCTTCCACATTGCAGGCAGATTCTTTACCAGCTGAGTCACAAGGGAAGGCCAAGAATACTGGAGTGGGTAGCCTATCCCTTCTCCAGCAGATCTTCCTGACCCAGGAATTGAACCAGGGTCTCCTGCACTGTAGGTGGATTATTTAACAACTGAGCTATCGGGGAAGCCCTCCCCATTCAGAAATAGCCAAAAAATCATCCTTTTTTCTTTCAACAAAATACATTTCTATTCCTCATACTTTCTGTTCTGAGAATATACATCCTATTTTCCTTAAGCAACCATGAACTGTCTGCTACATTGCATTCTATGGGTTCCATCACTTCATGGGAAATAGATGGGGAAACAGTGGAAACAGTGTCAGACTTTATTTTTCTGGGCTCCAAAATCACTGCAGATGGTGACTGCAGCCATGAAATTAAAAGACGCTTACTCCTTGG
>NW_011494958.1:1367157-1383899 GCF_000754665.1 Bison bison bison | reverse complement strand
ATTGATGCTTTTGAACTGTGGTGTTGAAGAAGACTCTTGAGAGTCCCTTAGACTGCAAGGAGATCCAATCAGTCCATTCTGAAGGAGATCAGCCCTGGGATTTCTTTGGAGGGAATGATGCTAAAGCTGAAACTCCAGTACTTTGGCCACCTCATGCAAAGAGTTGACTCATTGGAAAAGACTCTGATGCTGGGAGGGATTGCGGGCAAGAGGAGAAGGGGACGACAGAGGATGAGATGGCTGGATGGCATCACTGACTCGATGGACGTGAGTCTGAGTGAACTCTGGGAGTTGGTGATGGACAGGGAGGCCTGGTGTGCTGCAATTCATGGGGTCGCAAAGAGTCAGACACAACTGAGCGACTGAACTGAACTGAGGTTAGTAAAGGACACCTCAAGGTGGCACCAAACGTCTTTGGTTTCTCTCTAATAACAAGACAGAAGGGGGAAAATTTAGACCTGTTCAGCAATAATGTCCCTAATATTTTATCTTAGTTCAAATGGCCTGGGTATTCAATGAATTTGTACCATTTAACTTAAGTTGGTTTCAACTTACCAAAATTTGGAGAGACTGTTTTAGATGGATATTTCCAAAATATACTTATTGCTATAGAGTTTACTAGAGTTCTTATCCCAGTTACACTTACTTAAAAATTTAATCGTATCAGGTTGACTTCCCTGTTGACAGATTTCATAACAAAAGCAATATGCACTTACTGACTTTCAGTAGCCCTAGGTACAATAAAAGTACTATACTTAATGTCGATCACTCTAAAGTCATTAGAGTGTATTAATGAAATCCATAAGCTTAAGCTAGCTTTAATACCAGATATTAATTAAATATTGAATATTTTCCAGATCACATGAACCCAAAATTTTCTGGTGAGCCTCTTCTGTGTTGCTGAGAAGGTATTTAAGTGCTTAGTTTCCTTGATGCCAATTAAATGCAGCTCATTTGCAAGTTAATTTTTACATAAAGACAGAACCAGAGATCTCATTGTTTTCTTGCTTGAATTGAAAATGAGCCCCCCCCACCCCGCCTTTTTCCCCTTAGTCTGGGAGACCACAGATGAATCAGATAGTTCCTGAAAGCTCAGGCAGGAATAGTTGCAAATGCAGAGGAAGGGACATTGCAAGCTCCTGTCTTTTCTTTTTGTTCTTTAAAAATGCCACCAAGTCACCTAAGGCTGGAGTCTCCAGCAGTGTGGGCTGTTTGTGGGCACAGTGGAGAACTTCAGCCTCGAAATACAATGTCAGCAGAGAATTCCAGGATAAGTTGGAATTAACTTCACAAACAAAGACGCCAATCACAAAACCTAAAGACACAAACTAGAAGCTTGTACGATGGAGGGGGCGACGGGAGTGCAGGGGTGAGGTCTTAGGGAGGAAGACAGAGAAGCTGTGTTCAGTGGTCCCGGAGGTGCCCAGAGCCCCTCCCAGATCGGGACAAGTACCCCGTGTTGAGTGTCTCGAAGTCTGTTACCAACCAGGGTTCTTGGTCTTCCCCAGTTGATAGAAACGGACTAGAGACCAGACAAAAAATTCAGGCGAGGCTTTACTGGGGCCCCTGCTGCAGCAGCGGGAAGTGAGAACAGCAGCAGGTTCCCTTGCTCACTCGCTGCCTGTGGAGGTGGATGGGTGAGTGCGTTCCTTGTACAGGGTGAGCGTAGGGGTGCATCCAGGGGTTGGGCTGGAGGGGTAGCTTAGGTGTTTTGCCCACCCCTTAGGTGGTGGTATGTGCAGGGGGCATGCGCACTACCCTGCTTTGGCTCCAGGTTCTTCAAAAGTGGCTTTTTTGCTCCCTTTGTATCTTTTGTCCAGAACTTGTCCCAGCTGCCCACGCACACGGTTATTTTTAGTCCTGTATGGTTTCTTTGCGTTTGGTTGCTGGAGGGGAGGTGTGTCAGATGCAAGCATTGCAGCGCGGCTGCTGAGGGCCCCAGGTCTCAGCCGGTCTCATGTCTACAATGTAAATTCTTATGTTTTTTAGGCCTTTAGAAAATATTTACATAGTCATCCTGAAGAGTCATATTCTTTAAAAAAGCTAGACTTGGAATTGGGGAGTCACTCAGTCCTAGGGCTTCTCCGTGGGGCCACTAGTCTCCTTGACCTTAGAGTCATCACTGTCCAATCATGGACCGATTCCACAGTCAGACAGCTGGATAGATGGATGGGGCTCTTTGGTCAAGAGGTCAAATGATTTTTCAGGGATGATAGCACATATTTAAAGGTATACTGATAATACACTGATCAAATGTTCCTGAATAACATCACCACAAAGGATCTGAGAGGCTTAGAATCAGGCAGATTACATGGGCTGCCTAAATTCTCTGGAATTTACACACAATTGTTATTTCTAATACCTTGACTTCCTGTTACATGATGAAGAAAACACCCCAAATCAGATATCAATACAGAGGTCCCTGACTCTCAGAGGCATAGTGTGGCAACGCCTGCAGGGCACAGATGGCTTGGGCAGCATAATGGTAAGCTTTTATTTTCTGCCTTAAGAAAAAGACAGTGACTTTCACCTATTGCAACACTGAGGCTTATGCTTCACAATTGCTATTGCTGCACTAGTGTATTTCTGTAGGTCTAATATGTTCCCAACAATTACACTTTTCCTTCTGGGAGGCTGTGGAAATGTGTACATGGGCGGCCCTGCCCACCCCCATCCGTCATGAGAATCCCAGGGTAAACATATGCGTAGGGTCTGGAGAAGTCTTGACAAACAGCAGGTTCAACAGCTTGTATTGGGGTGTGCCTTGGAGATGAAGGCTTAAGGGCACAGCTCTGTCCCCTGGAAAGACGGAGAAAGCACAGCAGGGTCCATGATCCAGAGGAACGAAAGTGGAGGAAGGATGGGGAGTAAGAAGAGCCTCAGATCTGGGGTAAGGAGAGGTTGCAAGTGAACCTGGAGTCCTGGATGGGACAGTGGGTTCAGAGCAAGGCAACCGAGCCCAAGGAAGGCAGCGAGCCGAGGAGCGGGATGTTGACCCAAGCTTGCAGTGGGGTCAGTTCCAGAGTCTGGGCTGAGCTGAACCAGGAGTGGAGGTCAAAGGGCTCCTGTTACAAAAGGCAGCATGCTGAAGAAGCCACATTCATCATCGCACAGTTGAGTACATGTCAGCTGAGTTTTTGGTACAAATCATCCCCGGAGTTTCAGATGGTAAAGAATCCTGCAATGCAGGAGACCCAGGTTTGATGCCTGGGTCAGGAAGATCCCCTGGAGGAGGGCATGGCAACCCACTCCAGTATTCTTGCCTGGAGAATTCCATGGGCAGAGGAGCCTGGAGGGCTACAGTCCATGGGGTTGCAAAGAGTTGGACATGACTGAGCAACTAGCACTGTGAACCCTTTCATAAGTGCATGGCTCCATGCAGCGCTCACCAACTGCACACACCCACGTAAGCAGCCCGCATCCAGACAGGGTCCCTCTCCTGGCCCCTCCTGGTCCCCCCCATCCCTCCAAGGAAGACCACCAGCTGACTCCCCACCTCACAGATAGAGATATGAAGTGTCTAAAGAACCAAGTTTCTGATATTTATAAGTCAGGCCACCTGCATTTCTGCCATCCTTTGAGAAACCACAGCCTGTGACCCTGGATTCGCTCCCTGGCAGCTACCCCTTCAGGAGGACGTGGTCTCAGCAGGTCCCACCCCTCACCTGTTTTGTTACCTGCCGGGCCCTCTGATGTAAGAGCTTGCAACCCTCGCCTTTTCCACCTCTTGATCCCAATTGGACTGTCTGTACTCTTGACCCCCCAAGCCCTTTGTACACCAAGGTAGTATTAGATAAAGAAGTACGAACATCAAAGAAGGCAAACATTTTTTCTCCTGACTTATCACATTTTCCCATTTTATAAAAATGCCCCATAATTCCCTCAATTAGCCAAGATTTCTGTAGTTGTCTGTTCAAAATATCTACAGACTCTTTATCTACAGGTAGTGAAACGGGAGTCAGGAGACCTGAGTTTACTCCCATGTTCTACCACTAATCAGCTTTCTGTGATGTGTATAACTTTTAAGGCCTCCTTTATTATTTTTGAAAAATTTGTAACGTAAGAACCTTAAATGATCTCTGAGGATCCTGTAAGTTTGGACATTTTATAATTCTGTGGACTTACAGCGAGGTCACCTTGGAGCTGATTCAGACGGTGGGGCAAACAAATCGCCTAGTCTCATCCTCCTTGCTGAGTGGACACAGCCCATGGCCAGGTGAGCTGGGTGGACAGGTGAGATTTCTGGAACCCAGCATCATTCCAAGGGCAGGCAGCATTGTCTGTAGAGTAGGGGAAAACAGCAGTAAGAAGACGGGCTCAAAACACACTGTTATATTTAAAGTGGATATACCTACTGTATAGCACAGGGAACTCTGCTTAATGTTACGTGGCAGCCTGGATGGGAGGGGAGTTTGGGGGAGATGTGTGGATATGGATATCTGTGGCTGAGTCCCTTCGCTGTCCACCTGAAACTGTCACAACATTGTTAATCGCCTATACACCAATACAAAATAAGAAGTTAAAAAAAAAATTACTCAAAGGCAGTCAGTTCTTATTTACCACCATTTGCCAGCAATTCTCAACAATGTGGGTGATAAAATACTCCTCCCCCTAATATATTTTTGTCGGCTAAGTTCTAAACCATGGCTGCAGTTCCCTTTGAGTTTTAATAATGTATATAATGTATGCTTTAAAAGAGCACAAGGTTAGTATGTATTTCTTACTAAGCCTTGTATCCTACATGGATACCATCCTAACACACACAGACGCCACTGTATGAATTCATTTGGAAGAAAGTTCGTGATGGTTTGAAATTTTCTGAGTGCATTTGGAGTGCAGTCTGTGTCTCCGCTTCCTGGAGACGATATATTCCTGAGTTTTAAGAGTGGGTTCAAAATGAACAGTGACAGCACTGAGATGCCAAGGACCAGAAACAGACCTTGAGAGGCTGTGGGTCTGCCCTTCTGGGGGGGCACCTTGGAGGCAGTGAGGCTGAGTGTGAGCTGCAGGGGAAGGCTGTTTTGTTGGGAAGTGTGAGTGTTCATTCACATGTGAAATATTTTGCTGAATTTGAACAAAACCTTTGAAGCTGAAATCTGTTTTTACTATTTGATTTAAATCTAAAGGATGAACCAAGAAAATAATGATTATTCCCCCAAAATAACTTTAAGAGGAAAAAGGTATTAAAAGTGATCTGTTTGGGGGGTTGAAGACTCTCGGTCTGTTGGCCACCAACGCCCACTTGTTCTCTCCTCACATTTATACCAGTTACTGGCCAACATCCTCCCAAGAACAAGCGTCCAAAGGAGCCAGGAGAGAACAGGATCAAGCCTACCAACAAAAAAGTGAAGCCCAAAATTCCTAAGATAAAGGACAGGGACTCTGCTGATCCAACGCCAAAGACACCGTCTATAATGACGCAAATGATGGATAAAGGTCGCTTCCAGAAACCCGCTGCTACCCTGAGCCTGGTGGCAGGGCAAACTCTGGAGCTTCGATGTAAAGGAAATAAAATCGGATGGAGCTATCCTGCATACCTCGACACCTTTAAGGACACCCGCCTCAGGTAAGCTTTAAATTTGTTGTAGCAATAGTTAAAACAGACATCTATTTATTTATTTTTGGCTGCGTTGGTCTTCACTGCTGTGTGCGGATTTCTCTAGTTGCCTCGCGTAGGGTTACTCTCTAGCTGTGTTCAGGATTCCCATGGCAGCGGCTTCTCTTGTCGCAGAGCATATGTTCTGGGGCACTTGGTCTTCGCTAGTTGTGTTGCTTGGAGTTAGTTGCCCCACAGCCTGTGGGATCCTCCCGGACCAGGGATTGAACCTGTGTCTCCTGCATTGGCAGGTGGATTCTTAATTACTGGACCACCAGGGAAGCTGGCCTTTTTATTTTTTCAACTTGTTTTGGGGTTAGGGATTTGGTTTCATACTCTTGTTTAATATCACATTGTGTCTGACATCTACCATTTCGTGTTAGTGGTTTATAAAAACAGAAGCTCAGTGAGCAAAAGCCACTGATTTTATTTCTTCACCCCATTAAAATTATTGCAAATTCTACCAACACTGGTTAAACAATGAACTGTTATAGGAAGCCATATGACAGATAGTTGAAACTGTGGTGTATAGAGGTAGACATTTAAGAATTCATATTGGAAAAAATAATGGATTCAATGCTTCATGTTATTGTTAAAGTAATTGTGATAAAAAACCGATTAAGGGGAGATTGCTATGAGGAATTTGACCAGAGATGAACTGCTTTTGAACATAAATTTTCACCAACAATGTAGGAGGGTTCCCTTTTCTCCACACCCACCCCAGTGTTTGTTATTTGTAGACTTTTTTTGCCACTTTATTTTTTTTAACTGAAGGATAATTGCCTTACAGAATTTTGTGGTTTTCTATCATATATCAACATGTTATTTGTAGACATTTTAATGATTGCCATTCTGACCAGTGTGAGGTGGTACCTCATTGTGGTTTTGATTGGTATTTCTCTAATAATTAGTGATGTTGGGCATCATTTCATGTGCCTCCTGGCCATCTGTATGTCTTCTTGGAGAAATGTCTATTAAGATCTGTCCAGTCTTCGATTGGGTTGTTTGCTTTTTGTTGTTGAGTTGTATGAGTTGTTTGCATATTTTGGAGATTAAGCCTTTGTCAGCTGTATAACTTGCAAATATTTTCTCCCATTCCTTAGGTTGTGTTTTCATTTTTTAATGGTTTTCTTTGCTATGGAAGAGTTTGCAAGTTTGATGAAATCTTGTTTATTTTTGTTTTCATTTCTGTTGCTTTGGGAGACTGACCTGAGTAAACATTGGCGTGACTTATGTAGAGAATGTTTTGCCTCTGCTCTCACCCAGAAGTATTATGGTGTCTTGTCTTATGTTTAAGTCTTTAAGGCATTTTGAGTTTACTTCTGTGCATGGTGTGATGGTGTGTTCTAACTTCATTGATGTACATGCAGCTGTTCAACATTCCCAGTACCACCTGAAGAGACTGGATGTTTTTTCCCCCTCTAATTTTATATTCTTGCCTCCTTTGTCAAGATTAATTCAACTTGGTGTGTGGATTTATTTCTGGGCTCTCTGTTTTATTTCTTTTATGCACATGTCTGTTTTTGTATCAATATCATATGGTGGTTTTTATTTTAAAAAAATTTTAAATTTGGAATGTAATTACTTCACATTAATGTGTTAGTTCCTGCTGTAAAATGTGAATCAGCCACATCTATATGTATACCCCCTCCCTCTTGAGCCTCCCTCCCCATCCACCCCCCACCCCCACCCCCATCCCACCGTCTAGGTCATCACGCAGCCCCGGGCTGAGCTTCCTGCTCTATACAGAAGCTTCTCGCTGGCTCTCTCTTTTACACACACTAGTGCATATGTTAGTGCTACTCTCTCAAGTCTTCCCACCCTCTCCTCCCCCTCCACTCGTGTCCATAACTCTGATCTCTGTGTCTGCACCTCTGTTACTTCCCTGAAAATGGCTTACCCAGTACCATTTTCTAGATTCCATAACTATGCATTAGTATATGATATTTGTTTTTTTCCTGCTGACTTCACTCTGTGTGACAGGCTCTAGATTTATCCATATCACTCCAACTGACTCCATTTCTTTCCTTTTTATAGCAGAATAATATTCTATTGTATGTATGTACCACATCTTCTTTATTCATTCATCTGTTGAGGGACATCCATGTCCTGGCTATTGTAAACAGTGCTGGAATGAACATTGGGGTACATGTGTCTTTTTGAGTTAGTGCACTGTTTTGATTACTCTAACTTTGTAGTATTGTCTGAAGTCTGGGAGAGTTATGCCTCCTGCTTTTTTTTTTTTTAGGATTGCTTTGGCAATTCTGGGTCTTTTATGGTTCCATATAAATTTGGAGATTATTTGTTCTAGCTCTGTGAAAAACTTCATGGGTAATTTGGTAGGGATTGCATTAAATCTATAGATTGATTTGGGTAGTATTGCCATTTTAACAATATTCTTCCAATTCAAGAGCGTGGGATATCTTTCCATCTCTTTGAATCCTCTTTAATTTCCTTTACTAGTGTTTTAGAGTTCTCCGTGTACAAGTCATTCACCTCTTTGGTCAGATTTATTCTTAGATATTTTATTTTATTTTTTGGTATGATTATTTGAAAATTATTTATTTGGGGCTGTGCTGGGTCTTCGTTGCTGCATGCGGGCTTTCTCTGGCTTTGGCGGGTGGGGGCTACTCTGGTTGCAATACGTGGGCTTCTTGGTGCGTGGCTTCTTTTGTTGCGGAGCACGGCCTCCAGGCTCGCAGGTTTCGGGAGTTGCAGCATGCAGACTCGGTAGTGGTGGTGCACAGTCTTCATTGCCCTGCAGCATGGGAAGTCTTCCCAGACGAGGGGGCACACACGAGTCTACTGCATTGGCAGGCAGCTTTTTAACCACTGGACATCAGGGAAGTCCTGGTATGATTTTTAAAGGCTTTTTTTTTTTTTTTTACATTCCCTTTCTGATATTTCATTGTTAGTGTAAAGAAATGCAATGGATTCTGAATGGTAATCTTGTATCCTGCTGCTCTGCTGAATTCATTTATTAGATCTGGCAGTTTTTTTGTGGACTCCTTAGCATTTTCTATACTTAGTATCATGTCATCTGAATATACTGACAATGTTACCTCTTTCCTTTCCAATTTGGATACCTTTTATTTCTTTTCTTTTTTTGGTCTGATTGCTGTGGCTATGACTTCCAATACTGTGTTGAATAGAACTGGTGAGAATGGTCATCCTTGTCTTGTTCCAGATTTTAGCCAGAAGGCTTTCAGCTTTTCACCACTGAGCATTATATTGGTTGTGAGTGTGTCATAAAAGGCTGTTACTATGTTGAGATATGTCCCTTCTGTACCCACTTTGGTAAGAATTTTTATCATGAATGGATGTTGAATTTTGTCAGGCTTTTTCTGCATCTATTGAGATGATCGTGTGTGTTTTTTTTTACTTTTCTTTTGTTAACAAGGTATATTACATTGATTAATTTGCATGTATTGAACCATCCTTGTGAACTTGGGATGAATCCCACTTGGTCATTGATAGGACCCACGTGGGGGCTCATAGTTGAAATGGCTCGTTATGTTGAATAAAGTCACAGTGATCCTTGGAACTGACCAAACTGCCCAAACAACATTCTATTTTCCCCCTGGCACCTACCTTCTCAAGGCTATGTGACCACCAGATTGTAGACCTCCAGCCACGTGATTGCAGGATTCAGCTACAGGCTAAAAATTAACCACCCCTTCAGAGATTTTTCACTGGTGGGGTATAAGAAAGACCCCGTCAGAAAGGGAGGACACTGGTTCTTCTCAAGGGCCAGTCACCCTCTCATTTTCCCTCTAAGAAATTTCCTTTTCTTGCCTGACCGCTCGGCTCATTCTCTTTGTCTCTGCACTTGCCTTATAGTCATGGTGTATGATATTTTTATATGCTGTGGAATTTGGTTTGCTGATATTTTGTTGAGAATTTTTGCAACAATGTTCATCAAGGTATTGACCATAATTTTCTGTTTTGGTGGTATCTTTATCAGGGTGATAGTGGTGGCTTCATAGAATGTTTTTGGGGGTGTTCCCTCCTTTTCAGTCTTTTAGAAGAGTTTGAGAAGAATCAGTGTAAGTTCTTTTTTGTATCCCAGGTAGAATTCACCTGTGAAACCATCTGTCCCTGGGCTTTTGTTTATAGGGAATTATAAAAAAAGAAAAAAATTACAGATGCTATTTTACTTCCAGTGATTGACCTGTTCAAATTATCTATTTCTTCTTGGTTTAATTTTGGTGGGCTGTATGTTTCTAGAAAGTTTTTTCATTTCTTCTAGGTTGTCAAATTTGTTCACAGTATGTTCTTATGGTTTTTTCTGTGCTCCATTTTCATTTTGCTTCTTTGGGTCTCTTTCTTTTCTTCTTGGTGAGTCTGATCACAGAGCTGTCAGTTGTGTTCACCCTCTCAAAGAACCAGCTCTTGGTTTAATTTATTTGTTTCTACTGTTTTTAAATCTGTTTTCTTCATTTCCTCCCTGATCTTTATTATTTCTTTCCTTCTGTTGACTCTAGGTTTTGCTTGTCTTTCTTTTTCTAGCCCTTTCCAGTGGTAGGTTAAGTTGTTGGAGATTTCTCCCCTGAAGACCTGTATCACTATGACCTTCCCTCTAAGAACTCCTTTTATTGCATCCGTAGATTTTGGGTGGTGTCTTCACTGTTGTTTGTCTCAGGGTATTTTTTTTAATTTCCTTTTTGATTTCCTCGTTGACCCACTGGTTTTGTAGTAGCATGTTGGTTAGTCTCCATGTGATCATTTTTTTCTAATTTCCTTTCCTGTGGTTGATTTCTAGTTCCATGCTGTTGTGGTCAGAGGAGATGCTTGGAATACCACCACTTTCTTAGGAGCCATACATTTGTCCTCTTGCCATCTCTGGTGTCACTACCCCAGTCCCAGGCACGTTACCCTTCATCACCACCAGTCTTGCAGTAACCACACCCAGGCTGGTCCTCCACCATCCTCCTCACTGCACCTAGAGTGATGCTTAAAAAATGCATGTCTGATTGTGACAATCCCCTGCTTAACACTCAGTGGGCCTCCACTGGGGAGGAAGTTCAACATCCTCACAGGACTCTGAGACGCTCCCTGATCCCCCCACCACACCCCCGTCTCTAGATTAGTGTCTTTGCTTTCATTGGTCCAAGTTCCTGTGACGTGGTCAAATGTACCAATCTCTTGGAGGCTTAAAACTTGCTGCTTTCATGGGCTGGACCACTCATGGCCCCTCTTCACCTGGCTGATTTCCTCCGGGAAGTTCATGTCAGGCCTCCCTGGGTTTATATCCTCATGGCCCCTGATGCGCCCTTTTTTTTTTCAATCCTCTTCACACTTTTATCTCCTTTTTTTAATCTGTGTTTTTCACTGAGACTTAGCTGCGTGCTTGGCATTTAGCTTTATCTATTGAATAACTGAATGACAATCCCTTTTTTTCACACACATACCTTGGAGAATAAATAATGTATGTGTATAAGAAATATCTCTCCATCTGTCTAACCTCTTGGACTAAGTCGTCTTTCACATTTTATTCTGAAGATACCCTTCTGGCTTCATGTGGTATGACCATGTAGTGTTTTTCCTGAAAGATTATTGGGTTAGACAAGGAGTGGAGGGTGAGAGAATGAGATAGTTTTTCTCATTTTCATTTCCACAATTGACATGTGTGTGTGTGTTGCTTGGAAGAGATTTGGCAGGATTTACTGTGTGTATGTATGTGTTCAATCACTCAGTAGTGTCTGAGTCTTTGCAACCCCATGGACTGTAGCCTGCCAGGCTCCTCTGTCCATGGGATATCCCAGGTAAGAATACTGGAGTGGGTTGCCATTTCCTTCTTCAACGGATTTTTCCAACCCAGGAATCGAACCCACATCTCTTGCATCTCCTGCATTGGCAGGTGGATTCTTTACCACCTGGGAAGCCAAGATTTACTACCATATATCTTTTAAATTAAATATCTTAATTTACCAAAGTCAAACTTACACACTTTTTTAAAAAACCAGAATTGAGCTGATTTAAATTTTTCTGAACAGCTAGCCTTTGACTTAGACAAACTATCCTAAACCTCAGTGATTTAGCCCTTGAATATTTCATGTTCTCTAAGAGTATTTTCAAAGTTATATTAGCCAAAATGTGTTTGAAAACATTTTAAGGACTCAAAGTGAAGTAAATATGAATCTAAATCAAAGAGAACTATCTTGGAGCTGAAAAAAACAAGTTTGACTTCACATTAAATAGGATTTATTCAAAACACAGTTAGGGCTTTATGAGAAAGTAAAGACAGATGTGGGCCCCCAAGGACTTTATGGAAAAATGTGAAAAATGTGAAAAACATTGAGTCAGACCTCTGTATCAAACAACAACACAATCACGATTTATTTGACACCAGAGATTCATCTAATCAGCTCTTGACATCTTTCCCGGGACATGGTGCCTTTGGATAGAGAGGTATTCAACCTGTGTTTTCTTTCCCTGTGGAGTGAGCTCTTTCCGGCTTTGTGAAAGCCTGGTCATTTTAACCAATTTGGGTGGCTTTCTGGAACCAAGTTTGCAGGCTACCACATTTGCCCTCATTTAGTCTTCTGACCAGAAGCGGGAGCTTGTTATGAAAACAGATCGGGCTGAGGCACTGCTGAATTGGAATCCCACCTTTCCCACTAACCTGCAAAGTGATCTTTGATCAATAATTTCCCTAGAACTCAGTTTCCTCATCTGGAATGTGGAAATAATATTGTGTGTGTGTGTGTGCGCGTGTGCACTCAGTAGTGTCCAACTCTTTGTGACCCTATGACCATAGCCCACCAGGCTTCTCTGTCCATGGGATTCTCTAGGCAAGAATACTGGAGTGGGTTGCCTTGCCCTCCTCCAGGGGATCTTCCCAACCTGGGGACTGAACCCACGTCTCTTGTGGCTCCTGCATTGGCAGGAGGATTCTTTACCACTAGCGCCACCTGAGAAGCCCTGGGGAACTAATACTATCCTTTGTAAATGCTGCCTGCATGCTAAGTCGCTTCAGTGGTGTCCAACTGTTTGTGATCCCATGGACTGTAGCCTACCAGGCTCCTTTGTCCATGGGGATTCTCCAGGCTAGAATTTTGAAGTGGATTGCCATGCCCTCCTCCAGGAGATCTTCCCAACCCAGGGACTGAATCTGTGTCTCTTGTGTTTCCAGCATTGGCAGGTGGGTTCTTTACCACTAGCGCCACCTGCGAAATCCAAATGCTGCCTGGCCCAATGGTAAATGTTCAATGCTGCTGCTGCTAAGTCGCTTCAGTCGTGTCCAACTCTGTGCGACCCCATAGACGGCAGCCCACCAGGCCCCGCTGTCCCTGGGATTCTCCAGGCAAGAACTCTGGAGTGGGTTGCCATTTCCTCCTCCAATGCATGAAAGTGAAAAGTGAAAGTGAAGTCGCACAATCGTGTCCGACTCTTAGCGACCCCATGGACTGCAGCCTACCAGGCTCCTCTGTCCATGGCAGGAGGAACATTTTCATTTCCTCCGACCATTTTCTATAATGTTCAATAAGTTGTACCTAATTGTTACTAGGCAACGCATATTTCTTACGTACAATAATCCAAGTGATCTTTTGGAACAGTTCATTCTGACCAGGAGTAGTACAAGTCAGGGAACTGTGCACCGCTGATGTGGCTTCTGATACGGAGGATCCAGGTAAGTTTCCACATGCCTTTCCCACTTTGATTTAATTGAGCAATTCTTTGAAATCTGAGCCTGTGTCCCTCTTCCCCCGTGAAATCCTAAGCCCGCTGAGGGTAAATCCTACATCTGATGGGTTCATCCTCAGATTCCCGGCACCTTGAAGAGTGCCTGACATACACCAGAAGTCAGGAGACAGTGTTTGGGTTCCCCGGGGGGTTAGTGGTCATGTAAGAAGTCAGTTTTCAATCACGCATTCACTGCACATTTTAAGATCATTACACTTAGTGCTAATGTTTGTCTCTACATTCCTGGAGAGGGAACGACAAAGTGTGAACATTATTTTATGTCAAGGAGGCCGAGCCACTGGGATCCAGCCCCGTGACCCCAGGAGCCGGAGTCAGGTGACCCTCTCTATCTCCCTGCTCTTTATCCACCTGCCCCCTCTGTCTCCGCTTCTCTCTTCATCTTAGGTTCCAAAGCCTGTCATTTCTACTAAACGCTTGAGCGCATCCCCAGTAAGTTATTTTGCCCTCTGGTTTTCTTTCATCCCCACTTGGAAATTTCCAACCCCAGATGAACCTGTTCACCTCCCTCCCCTCGTCAACATGTGAACCCTGAGCACAGCTGGAGGAAATGGCACAGCTGGCCCCACGGGTGCTGTTAGTCTGCGGTCATGTCCCCACGCCCGACAAAGCTGCGTCTGCTTCTCTAGAAAGCTCACGATTTCTCTCTTCTTAAACCTCTGATCTTCCCCCATCTCTCTCACTCTCCGCTAGTGCAACTCTCACCCAAGGCCCTGAGAAATTGGAGCCCTAGACTCGCCTCCCTGTGCTCATCACTCTTTCCCCTTCCCTGCTCCTACGATTATAGTGGAGGGGGGATCTCTCCTCTTGACAAAGGGTGAAGCTCCCCCTGAGACCTGGATCTCACGCTTACAAACCTTCTCAGGAGCCTTAAGACAGTTACTGCCTCCTATTCTGAGTCTTCAATCCCCCCTCCACCCCGACCCAGCACTCCTAGAAGAGGTCTTCTCTGTAAGTTTCCATATGAAGAAGCCCTACTTTGGCCCTACTCTGACCAACCCCCTCTATCTTTTTCTTTCTTTTTTAATTTTTAATTGAAGGATAATTGCTTTGTAGTATTGTGTTGGTTTCTGCCAAACATCAACGTGAATCAGTCATAGGTACACATATCTCCACTTCCTCCCACCTCCCTCCCCATCCCACCCCTCTAGGTTGGTACAGAGCCCGGAGTTGAGTTCCCTGAGTCATACAGCAAATTCCCATTGGCTGTATTTTTTACATATGGTATGTTTCCGTGTTACTCTCTGCATACATCCCACCCTCTCCCCCCGCATTGTGTCCGTAAGTCTGTTCTCTATATTTGTTTTTCCATTTCTGCCCTGCAAATAATTTCTTCAGTATAATCTTTCTAAATTCCATATATATGCATTAGTATATGATATCTGTTTTTCTCTTTCTGACTTTACTCTGTATAATAGGCTCTGGGTTCATCCACTTCATTAGAACTCAAATGCATTCCTGTTCATGGCTGAGTAATAGTCCGTTACATATGTACCACAGCTTCTTTATCCACCCATCCTTTGATGGACATCCAGGTTGCTGCCATGTTCTAGCTATGTGAATAGTGCTGCAGTGAACATTGGGATGTATGTGTCTTTTTCAATTTTGATTTCCTCAGGGTATATGCCTAGGACTGGGATTGCTGGGTCAGATGGTGTTTTTATTCCTAGTTTTTAAAGGAATCTCTATACCATCTTCCACAGTGGCTATATCAATTTACATCTCCACCAACAGTGCAAAAGGTTCCCTTTCCTCCACACCCTCTCCAGCATTTACTGTTTGTAGACTTTTTGATGATGGGCACTCTGATCTGTGTGAGGTGATATCTCATTGTAGTCTTGATTTGCATTTCTCTAATAATGAGCGATGTTGAGCATCTTTTCATGTGTTTATTAGCCATCTGTATGTCTTCTTTGGAGAAATGTCTGTTTAGGTCTTTTTCCAATTTTGTGATTGGGTTGTTTGTTTTTCTGGTATTGACTTGTATGAGCTGCTTGTATATTTTGGAAATTAATCCTTTGTCAGTTTTTTCATTTGCTTTTATTTTCTCTCATTCTGAGGGTTGTCTTTTCACCTTGCTTATAGTTTCCTTTGCTGTGCAAAAGCTTTTAAGTTTAATTATGCCCCATTTGTTTATTTCTGTTTTTATTTCCCTTACTCTAGGAGGTGGGTCAGAGACGATCTTGCTGTGATTTATGTCATCAGGTGTTCTTCCTATGTTTTCCTCTAAGGGTTTTACAGTTTCTGGTCTTACATTTGGGTTTTTAACCCATGTTGAGTTCATCTTTGTGTGAGGTGATAGGAAGTGCTCTGATTTCATTCTTTTACATGCAGCTGTCCAGTTTCCCCAGCACCACTTATTGAAGAGGCTCTCTTTGCCCCATTGTATATTCTTGCTTCCTTTGTCAAAAATAAAATACCCATAGGTGTGTGAGTTTATCTCTGGGCTTTCTATCTTGTTCTTTTTCTTTCTTTTATTAAAAATAAATTTTATTGAAGTATAATTGATTTACAGTGTTGTGTTAGTTTCTGCTGTACAGCAAAGTGAGTCATTATACTATTTCATATTTCTACTCTTTTTTAGATTCTTTTCCCATATAGTTCATTACAGAGCATTGAACTGAGGTCCCTGTGCTATACAGTAGGTTTTTATTAGTTATCTATTTTAAATATAGTAGTGTGTATATTTCAATCCCAGTCTCCCAATTTATCATTTCTTCCCTTCCCCCCACCACCTAGGTTACCACAAGACCATTTTCTACATTTGTGACTCTTTTTCTATTTTGTAAATCAGTTCATTTGTACCCCTTTTTTTAGATTCCACATATAAATTATAAAATATGATAGTTGTCTGTGTCTGACTTACTTCACTCAGTATGACATTCTCTAGGTCCATTCATTTGGAAAATTCAGCAGTGGCCACAGGACTGGAAAAGGTCAGTTTTCATTCCAATCCCAAATAAAGGCAATGCCAAAGAATGCTCAAACTACCACACAATTGCACTCATCTCACACACTAGTCTCCAAGCCAGGCATGAACCATGTACTTCCAGATGTTCAAGCTGGTTTTAGAAAAGGCAGAGGAGCCAGAGATCAAATTGCCAACATCTGCTAGATCATGAAAAAACCAAGAGAGTTCCAGAAAAACATCTATTTCTGCTTTATTTACTATGCCAAAGCCTTTGACTGTGTGGACCACAATAAACTGTGGAAAATTCTAAAAGAGATGAGAATACCAGACCACCTGACCTGCCTCTTGAGAAACCTATATGCAGGTCAGGAAGCAAGTTAGAACCAAACATGGAACAACAGACTGGTTCCAAATAGGAAAAGGAGTACGTCAAGGCTGTATATTGTCACCCTGCTTATTTAACTTCTATGCAGAGTACATCATGAGAAACACTGGGCTGGAAGAAGCACAAGCTGGAATCAAGATTGCCGG
>NW_011494958.1:1354216-1366865 GCF_000754665.1 Bison bison bison | reverse complement strand
TATTCAAAAGCAGAGACATTACGTTGCCAACAAAGGTCCGTCTAGTCAAGGCTATGGTTTTTCCAGTGGTCATGTATGGATGTGAGAGTTGGACTGTGTAGAAAGCTGAGCACTGAAGAATTGATGCTTTTGAACTGTGGTGTTGGAGAAGACTCTTGAGAGTCCCTTGGACTGCAAGGAGATCCAACCAGTCCATTCTAAGGGAGATCAGTCCTGGGTGTTCATTGGAAGGAATGCTAAAGCTGAAAGTCCAATACTTTGGCCACTTCATGTGAAGAGTTGACTCTTTGGAAAAGATCCTGATGCTGGGAGGGATTGGGGGCAGGAGGAGAAGGGGACGACAGAGGATGAGATGGCTGGATGGCATCACTGACTTGATGGATGTGAGTGTGAGTGAACTCCGGGAGTTGGTGATGGACAGGGAGGCCTGGCGTGCTGCGATTCATGGGGTCGCAAAGAGTCGGACACGACTGAGCGACTGAACTGAACTGAACTGAGGTCCATTCATGTTGCTACAAATGGTAATTTTTTGTCCTTTCTGTTGCTAATATTCCATTGTGTGTATGTGTGTGTGTATGTATTTAAAAATTCTACATCTTTATCCATTTCTCTGTTGATGGGCACTTAAGTTGCTTTCATGTCTTGGATATTTTAAATAATGCTGCTATGAACATTGGAGTATATGTATCTTTTTGAATTATAGCTTTCTTTGAGCATATGCCCAGGAATGGGACTGTTGGATCATATGGTAGCTCTATTTTTAGTTTTTTAAGGAACCTCCATACTGTTTTCCATAGCAGCTGTACCGATTTACATTCCCACCAGCAGTGTAGGAGGGTTCCCTTTTCTCCACCCCCTCTCCAGCATTTGTTTGTAGATTTTTTTGATGATGGCCATTCTGACTGCTTTGAGGTGACACCTCATTGTAGTTTGGATTTGCATTTCTCTAATAATTGATGGTTTTGAGCATCTTTTCATGTGCTTTTTGATCATTGGTATGTCTTCTTTGGAGAAGTGTCTATTTAGGTCTTCCCCCATTTTTTGATTAGCTTGTTTGCCTTTTTTGTTCCTGAACTGCATCCTCTCTCTTGTTCAGTCTCCATGTGTCTGGCCCCCACCCCCAGTCAGCAGAAGAGAACATGCTCCTCTTGGCTTTCTCAGGATCATATTCTGCCCATCTGGTGTCACCTTGAGGATCCCTTTCTGCAGTTTCCTTCTCTGTCTCTGCATCCTCTACACACCCAGACACCTGATGTTGGTCCTGTGCCTCTTTTCACCACCTGCGGCCAGAAGCCCCCTCCCCTTGCCATTTATCACATATTAGATTAAATGTTTCTTCTCAGCTCTGGGTCCCCAGCTGCCTGCTCACCTGCCTAGATTTTCCCTGAGCCTTTCTGAAACATAACCATCTAACACTGAGCTCACAAACTGCTCCACCCTGGGTCATCCTCCTGTGTCCCTTCAGTTCAGTGAATGGCACTAATTCCATCTGGCTGCCCTTGACCAGGGGCCTGGGAATGACCCTGGGCTCCTCCCTCATACTTCCACATCCAGTCAGCTCCCGTGCCCTAATGATGCTCCTGTTTCCTTATCTTTGGAATCTCCCCCACTTCCTCCCACCCCAGCAGCAGGGCCCCAAAGTCTCTAACTTAGAGGAGCCATCACACAGCTGACCTCTGGCCCCAGTCTTGACTCTGAGAAGGTCTTCTACAGAAGCATATCTGGCCACGTTGCCTTCCTGCTTTAACCCCTTCAGGAGGGCAGTTATGTTGCTCTAGGAATCGAGTTGAAGCTGCTAACACGCCCACAAGCCTGTGCCTACTCTGGCCCCTGCAATCCATTCTGCGTCCCTCCCCTTTCACACCACTCTCTTGTTGCCCACACACCAGGCTCCATGGACTGTTTCTGATCCCCAGAGGTGCCCGAGGCCTTGGCCCATTTGGGTCCTCCTGCGTGTACTTCACACACAGGAGTAGCTGTTCACCGTCCTCCAGATCCAGGTGGGCCGCTTGCCCACGGAGCCCTCTTTGCTCTCAGCCCGCACAGTCACCGAGGCCTCAGTTGCACGTCCTCCCCAGAGCCCTTTCCACCGGCGATGCTGTCACTGCTTCCCTGACTGTGTGCTCTGTGTCCCTCGCTAGGCTGTTAGCTCGACAGAGATGGTGTCTGATCACTGATCACCTGCTGGTGCTTCCCCTGCACCCACTTTAGGGCCTGGCGCCCTGTAGTTCATCCAAGAGCATTTCAGTGGGAGAATGGTGCGGGGGCGCTGAGCCCAGGGTGGATGTAAAATCAGGCCCCCGTGGTCGTGAGACCTGTGACTCTGGGAACAAGTCCACTGAACTTTAGAACCAGAAGGGACCTCAGTGGTGATCACGCTTGAGCCTCTCTTTGTTACAGATAAGGAAACTGTCCATCTGAGATGATAACGGCTGGTCCAGGGACAAGGTGGTGGGTGGCAGCCTGAGTCTAAACCCTGGCCTCTCTGTTCTCAGCATACAGCTGCTGCTGCGCTCAAGTGCGCCGGGTGGGAGGCACCTGGACCGAAGGGCACTCTTGCTTAATGAGGTTGTAGCTTCCGAGAACATAGATTTGTTGTCTACTTGTCTTTTCCTCCCTCCCTCCCCCACCTTCCTCTTTTAAAAACATCTACTTGGATAAATAAAGTTAATAAAGTTAAGATTCAAAACAGAAGTGAAAAGGATATACTTTTACAGAGTGTTGCCGGGATAGCTTCGAATTGAGTGTAGTTGAAATTTCACACTGATTTAGGATAACTCTGGATATCAGAAAGTTAAAGCATTATCCTGGTATGTTTAGGAAGAGAACTCTGTCAGAGGACCATAAATGATGTCTCCTCCTAAAAGGTGGACTTTGACCATCCCAGTGGATGAAGCCAAGCATCTCTCCTAAGAGGCTTCCTTCAGATTGGCAAATGCAAGTCATCGGAATGGCCACTAGATGGAACCATTGAGCTGTGCTGCAACTGTCTTCCTTTCAGTAAAAGAGACATTTCTAATGAGTGATTTGTTGTTCAGTTGCTCAGTCCTGACTCTTTGCCTTCCAATGGACTGCAAAGGCCTCCCTGTCCATCACTGACTCCCAGAGCTTGCTCAAACTCATGTCCATTGAGTCGAACCATCTCATCCTCTGTCGTCCCCTTCTCCTCCTGCCTTCAATCTTTTCCAGCATCAGGGTCTTTCCCAGTGAGTCAGGTCTTTGTATCAGGTGGCCAAAGGATTGGAGTTTCAGCATCAGTCCTTCCAATGAATATTCAGGACTGATCTCCTTTAGGATGGACTGGTTAGATCTCCTTGCAGTCCAAGGGACTCTCAAGAGTCTTCTCCAGCACCACAGTTCAAACGCATCAATTCTTCAGCGCTCAGCCTTCTGTAATGGTCCAACTCTCATATCCATACATGACTACTGGAGAAACCGTAGCTTTGACTCAATGGACCTTTGTCAGCAAAGTAGTGTTTCTGCTTTTTAATACGCTGTCTAGGTTGGTCATAGCTTTTATTGTCATAGCTTTTATTGCAAGGAGCAAGTGTCTTTTAATTTTATGGCTGCAGTCACTGTCTGCAGTGATTTTGGAGCCTAAGAAAATAAAGTCTTTCACTGTTTCCATTGTTTCCCCATCTGTATGCCATGAAATGATGGGACAGGGTGCCATGATCTAATGAGGGATTAGGTGAAATAATTGTACTCTTTGTGCCTTTACACAAATTCTGTCATCCTTTCAGGCAATTCAGCGGTCACAGTTTCAAGTTCTATGTTAATCAGTAAAGAATTCAACTTTCCAACAAACAAAAAGGGATGGGCATTTGTTAAGCATAAACTCACACCATATAAGTTCATTGACAATTCTGAGTCCTTCTGAGTTTGAGGAATGTGCTGAAGAGTCTGTATGTCCAGGTGCTAAAGCCGATTCAGACTTGAGTTTCTGACTCAGTCCATCCCAGCCGCTCAGATCTCCACTCTTCTTTTGAGATCAGAAGCAGCAAAGATATTTTTTGACAATAGTTGCTACCATTTTGCTCTGTTTCCTGATTCCTCGTCCCTATCCCTTTCCAGCTCTCCTGCTTTCCATCCATCTTCCCACCTCTCCCTTTCTTATTAATTCTGTTCCTCCCTTCCAACAAGGATTATTTTTTTGCATCTGTGGTGTTTAAGGTCCCATGCTAGGCAGACACTGGAGGTATGATGGTGAGCAAGATAGACAACCTCTATACCCACACAGCTTTTAGTCTTCTAAGAAGACAGACTGTTAAAAAAGCAATTTTACTTTTTTTGCAGTCTTTTTTTAATTGAAGTATAGTTGATTTACAATGTTGTATTTATTTCTGCTGTAAAGCAAAGTGATTCAGTTATATGTGTGTGTGTGTGTATAACTTTATAAATTATTTTCCATGATGGTTTATCACAGGATATTGAATATAGTCCTTTGTACTATTCAGTAGGACCTTGCTGTTTATCCGTTCTATACATAATAGTTTGCATCCGCTAATCTCAAACTGAAAAAGCAAGTTTAACATATAGCTGTGTGAATGCCTTGCCCGCAGAAGTACAGGATCCAGGAGGAGAAAACTGGGGCTCATATGTGAAGGCTGAGAGTTCACCGGGTAACGAAGGGGCTAGAAGAGGAATGTCAGAAAGTTCCAGAATGGGGGAGCAGCACGAGGCGCTTCCTCTAGCTGAGAAAGCGTGCGGCCCCAGGAGCGCTGAACGGGGGTGCACAGATGGGGGGACTCTGGCCAGGGGAGGAGAAAGGAGGTGAGCAAGGAGAGAGGACGCTGCCCGGTGAGCCAGTCAGACCAGGGAGGGCTTTGTCAGGCGTGCTGAGGATTTCGTGTGACGTCTAAGGGCAGTTGTGAGCCATTAACTTAAAGCCTTTGTAAAACAGACACACTTAGAAAGCACAGAAGGGTGTACAGCGTGGGGTGCGGGCTCTTCCTTCTTGTGGCCTCCTAGGAAAAGACAGCATCACTGCCCAGGCTCAGGCGGACCCATCCTCCCTACAGGCACCCTGTACCTGTTTTCCACCAACTGGGGTCTAGAGACATACCCTTGGAACTCACATGTATTTGTTATATATATGGGTTTCCCTGGTGGCTCAGACAAAGAATCTGCCTGTGATGCAGGAGACCTGGGTTTGATCCCTGGGTTGGGAAGATCCCCTGGAGGAGGGCATGGCAACCCACTCCAGTATGCTTGCCTGGAAAATCCCATGGACAGAGGAGCTTGGTGGGCTACAGTCCATGGGGTCACAGAGAGTCAGACCCGACTGAACAACTAAGCACAGCACAGCACACATATATATATTAAATATATAATATATATTTGATTTTTGCTTCCATTTTGTTGATAATATAAAGAACATTAACAGAAGAATGTCCTGGACTGTGTGATGAAACCTCGGGTTGAGCGATCAACCCCATCCGTTTCCATCTTCTCTGGAAACATTTCTTCAATCTTGTCAAAACACACTCCCTGAGTTTAGAGCTGGGGAATTCTTGGCACAATACTGAGCCAAGGAAGAAAATAAGAAGCAGCTTAGGATAAGTGACCCGGAGGATGGCTGGGATACCATCCATGCCGGGTAGGAGTGGGGAGATGCTGGAGATTTAGGCTAGACAGTGAGCAAGGTCACAGCAGTGAAAACAGACTGACTGGGGCACTCATAAAGCAAGCTGAGGCTACCGTCCGGAAAATCAGGTCCCGGCATCAGCTTTCAGGATGTCTCTGGTGTCTGGTCGGATGTTAGCATTTTTCAGTCAAGGACTGTAAGTTCGAAGGAGTGGGTGGAGAACAGGAGATCTCTTTGATGGCTGGTTCCTCTGAAAACAATAAATAGCTTCTGGAGAGAAGGGCAGGCATCTGGGTGTTGGCTTGGCCGAAGTCAGCAGTGGTTTATCCACCCACAGATGACACAAAGCTAGGGTGGACCGAGGAAGCGGACTGTGGGCTCCTGGCCAGTCTAATCCTGCTCCCAGCAGCCTGGAGGAGTGGTCTGGGGGCATTTCAAAAGAGAAAGATGTTAAGAAGTGTTCAGAAACAGCCCACTGTTGAGAAAGAATCTGCACAAGCTTGAGTAAATGTTGTCTTTTTACTCTGGGCCTGCGCTGAGGAGGAGGTCTTTTGTTTTTCCCCTTCAGTTTATTTTGGTTTGATTTTTTTTCCCCTTCGATTTATTTTATTTTATTCTTCTACGTTTGCCAAACAATTTGACATTTATATTTGATAAACACAAAATCTACCCCTTGAACCATTTTTGCATACGAAGTTCCGTGGGAGTGAATGCATTCAAATTGTCGTGCAGGTGTTGTTCTTAAAAAATTTTGATTGGAATATAGTTGCTTTACAATGCTGAGTTAGTTCCTACTGTACAGCAAAGTGAGTCAGCTATATGTATACATACATCCCCTCTTTTTTGGATTTCCTTCCCATCTAGGTCACCACAGAGCACCGAGTAGAGTTTCCTGTGCTGGACAGCAGATTCCAGTCAGTTATCTGTTTTATATGCTTACATGAGTCTTTTTCAGTTCAAACCCACGTTCCTTCAGTGCTCGTTTCACTTCATTTTCTGAGAACAGATGAGGTAATATGAGGTTCCGTGGAAATCTTGGTGTCCCCCCCTTTGCTTTTGCGCTTGTCTGGAAGCACCCTTTGGGTCCAGTCTGCTGTGGAGGGATCGGAAGTCTGTGTTTCAGCCAAACTCTGATATTTACCTTCAAATGAATTTCTACCCCCCAGGAAACCACTGGGTTCAAAACAAAGGACTTATCCTGCCCTAGAGGTAGAGACTTCTCTTCTCAGACTTGATGGCTCCAGCGCCAGGCCTGCCAGCATCTCCCCAGAGACGGATCGGTAGGGCGGGACGGGATGCAAGACTTCCCCGGTTGTACTCCTTGTTCCAGCAGCGTTCAGGCTGCAGGAAAACATGGCCTGTTCCATTCAGGGCGGGAGTGGGGGCAGGGGAAGAAGCGAGCGCTGACAGAACCAGCCTCGATGTTGTGGGGAAAGAATGAGGTCACACACGTGAAGCAGGGCCGCACGTGCTAAGCCATCTCCGTAAGGAGGAGCTATTTTTATTCCCAAGACTGTACCCGAAGGAGGTAGATCACAAGAAAATGGCCAGGTTTTCAGGAAACTTGTTTTTAAAAATTGTTTCAGGCATGTGTTTCCATCTCATAACACTCTCTCGACACCCATGACGACGCGGAGTTGGTACTCAGGCCCAAACTCACTGTCTCGTGGTACTGCAGCTGTCCTTAGGCTCCTGGTCATCATGGTGGAGAAACGGGTTGAAGTACATTATTCAGTTTGAGGAGGTGGGAAATATTTTCTGATCTTACCCTAATCTTTTTTTTTTTTTTTTTTGGACTGGGCCTTGTGGCATGCAAGATCTAATTTCCCTGACCAGGGATTGAACCTCTGTCCCCTGCATTGGGAGTGTGGAGTCTTAGCCACTTGACTGCCAGGGAAGTCTCTGATCTTATTTTAAGAGAACTGAAACATTTCATTTCTTGAGCATTCTGGTTAAGTGCAGGTTTGATTTTCCCAGATGTGCTGCACAACATTAAAATAGAGTAAGATGATGATAACAACATCAATGCATCAAACCAAAAACACTGCAGGAATGCCATAAACTATATTTGATGGTAATTCTTCAGTTCACTTCAGTCGCTCAGTCATGTCCAACTCTTTGCGACTCGATGGACTGCAGCACGCCAGTCCTACCTGTTCATCACCAGCTCCCGGGGTTTACTCAAATTCACATCCATTGAGTTGGTGATGCCATCCAACCACCTCATCCTCTGTTGTCCCCTTCTCCTCCTGCCTTCAATCTTTCCCAGCATCAGGGTCTTTTTCCAATGAGTCATTTCTTCACCTCAAGAGGCCAAATTATTGGAGTTTCAGCTTCAACATCAGTCCTTCCAATGAATATTCAGGACTGATTTCCTTTAGGATGGACTAGTTGGATCTCCTTGCAGTCCAAGGGACTCTCAAGAGTCTTCTCCAACATCACAGCTCAAAAGCATCAATTTTTTGGTGCTCAGCTTTCTTTATAGTCCAACTCTCACATCCATACATGGTAATTCTGGAAATTTGCAAAAAAGAACATTGTTTACAGTATAACATGAAGGGATTGCATGTATTTTACAAGTGAAACTCTACCTTAAAAAAAAATGCGTACGGATTGGACTGAAGTCTGAGATTTAATGTGCAAAAAACGAAAATGGATGTTGCTGTAGCATGCTAATTTCCACCAAGTATTTAAATAGGCGAAATGTAAACAAAACCATTTTGGAAGGTGTGTCAGAGGAGGGACCAGGAAAAGAGGATTAAAGTATAAGATACAAAATGGGAAACTTGATGTCCCCTAATATGTAGCTGTAGAGAACGGCACATTCTGGTGGGGTGGGAAGGGAAGAAAAACTATGATGTCAGAGTTTTGCCTCCAGTTTCTGGGCTTGGCTCTCTTGACAGTGATAACCACCTACCTGGGCAGGTGCGAGGTCGCTGCCCTTGGGAATCGACTCTGAACAGGGGGTGTGGACTCCTACCCCACATTTCCAACCTGTTCACTCTGCCCTGGGGCCTCAGGATCCTGACAGGCCCCTTTGTTTGGTTACCGATCAGATTCTCTGTTCAGACTTTGCCCCAGATTCTGCCTTTCAGAGCACATGCTGTTTACAGCCTGAAGCCCTGCTCGTAACCCCACCCACCGCTTAGCACTCAGGTTCCACCTGGGGCCCCACCTGCCCTGAAGGGAGATCACCCTGGGCAAGCTCCCCCTCCCTTGTAACTACCCTGCTCCTCCTTAGGAACTTGCCTTAGTCACCAGACAAGGCAGGGATGTTGAATCCTGGGTGCCAACCAAAGTTGACACAAGAGAACATGCTCTTGTGCATTCCGTTTAGGGAGGTGGCTCATGGGCTGGCTTGTGATGTGGCATCAGCAGGCGGTGCCTTGTGGAGGGAGAGGCAGAGGACAGGGACTGTGCATACGAAAGCAGAAGGGGCAGCTGCAGGAAGCCTGGGATTGACAGGTGAAATTATTGTTGGCCTAATTTATACAGGAAGACTGTCCACTGTGTCAGAAAGGTGGGTGTGAAGGAAAACCAGATGTGGCCCTGCCCACCAGTGGCTTATGAACTAGCGGAATGAATGCCATGCACACCACATACAGTTACAGCTCATAGTCAACTGTGAGTGCTGGAGAGGAGGGGTTGCCCATGGTGGGGAGAAGGCAGCTGGCAGCACAGGCTGGAGAGGCAGGTTGAGTCACTGCATGATCGGTTACCTGACTACAGGCCAGGCCTTGGCCATAAGGTGGGGAGACGCTGAAAGAAGAGCCAGGAGCAGAGTAGAGACCTCCCGGAGGGACTGTGCCATACGGTCAGCTTGGGGACCACTGATTTGACGTGGACCCTACATTTTATGAGGGATTAGGTTAGATGACCCTCCTGCCAAGAGGCTAAGGGGCTTTCTCAAACTTGCAAAGCTTTTAGTGAAAATAGATTAGTTCCCAACACCCCCAAAAGGTGTCTCTTTCTTAAGTTTCTGATGTTTGCTCAGAAGATAAGCCACCTAAGTGGCCCTAGCATGAGTGGGCACCTTGAATATGTTGACAGCGTGCGAGATTGGGTGTACCTCTCTGGGCCGTGAGTCCACGGTGCCAGGTACGAATGGGGCCTCTGCATTCACTATTGTGACTTGGCCACAACACACTCATTGTGGCTGAGTGCCAGCCCATTAGTGAGCCACAGCTTGTTTTCCTGAACGGGCTGGTGGAGGCTTGCTCCATTGTCTCCCGTTACTCCTCCTCCCCTTGCCTATTCTTCCCTGAAGACGTGGCCGTGAGCATTCAGCCCAGCAGGGCTGGGAGATGGTTTTTCCCTGGGCCCCCCACCCCTACCCCAAAGAAGTGCCGATGAGCTTATTCTACACAGTGAAGTTAGAATCAGAATCATACGGTGGCCACATTTAAAAGACAACCTTATCAAAATTACACGACAGCAGCGATTCACTTGTTATTTCTGTGAGTTTCTCTACATTGTGAGTGCACATTTGTTGAGTTCTCTCTTGCCATCCCCCACACCCGTGCTTTGAGTCACTCCCTTGCTCAGGATTTGGTTATGTATTCGAAGCAATAGACACATGCTTCCTTTTCGTGCGCAGTAGAAAGTATGGTGGATGCTTTTCCAGGACTCCCCAGGGATTCCATTCCATCCACCCAGGTGATCTCTAAGGTCCCTGCTGGTTCCAAAATGACCCTTGGAACTTGTACTTAATTCACGTTATATGACACGGAGGCCAAGGAGTTAGAACCCTTGGGCAAGTTACTCAGCTCAGTTTCACTTGATGAATTCTATTCTGCACGCAGTCACCTGTAACTGCAGTCTGCCTCACATTATGCCACGTAGAAGGTTGTGGGTGATGCAGACAAGTGTGAGACATGTTCCTGCCTCCTGCCCAAGAAGAGATCATTTCACTAGAGAAATATAATAGGAAGTTGAAAAGATTACATACTACAAAGTAGGACATACGTATGTGTGTGTCTACATGCATGCGTGCTCAGTTGCTCGGTTGTGTCTGACTCTTTTATGAAAACCCCACAGACTATAGCCTGCCAGGTTCCTCTGTCCAGGGGATTTTTCAGGGAAGAATACTGCAGTCAGCTGCCATTTCCTTCTCCAGGGGATCTTCCTGACCCAGGGATCGAACCTGCGGCCCCTGCATTGCAGGTGGATTCCTTACCACTGAGCCACAGGGGAAGCCCACCATGTGTCTACATATACATGCGTATAGTGATAAAGGCATCAGGTGCTGAGCATGAGAAGTTTAGATTAGGGTGTACTAGGGCACCCCAATAACCCCTAACATGTGTTGAGCACTTATTCTGTGCCAGCATCCTTCCAGGATCATGTACATTTATTAACTAATTCTCATAATTAAGTTTTTACCCAGGAGGTAAGAACTGTTATTATCTCCCTGTCTCAGATGAGGAAACTGAGTGCAGTAAAATTAGGTCACTTATTCATGGTCACAGAGTCAGTAAGTGGCAGAGGCAGAATTGAACCAAGGAAATCTGACTGCTTGTATGCTCTTAACCGCCAGTTTACAAATACCACCAACCATGAAAGGTCTTCCTAAGAATGGAGCAGGAAAGAATAACCCGGTTTAGGTCAGTCGGAAAAAGAAGAGAAACTTTCGCAGGCAAAGAGGTGGCTGGAGGGCTGGAGTGGAGACAAGCTGACGTGTCTGGGGTGGTGAAGACGTGGGGTGGGTGGAGAGGATGGTCCCTGATGGAGGCGTTGGGAGAGCGTAGGCGCCGTGGGTTCCAAGATGGCGGCATTCGCTTCTGTGCACACTGGGAGCTGCTCATGCTGTAAAGCTGGGCAGTGCTTGGCAAAGTACTTTTTAAATTTGTTTATTTTCTACACAGAACCTTAGTTGTGGCATGTGGGATCTAGTTTCCTGACCAGGGATTGAACCCCAGGTCCCCTGCCTTGGGTGTTAGAGTCTTAGCCACTGAACCCCAGGGAAGTCGCAGGAAAGTACTTTTGATGGTTTTTAATACAGCATCTGAAACACTCTTCTAGAAGGATTGATTTATAGAACTGGAAGACTCCCCAGTACAGAGTTGACAGTGTATGTATCTTGGGATTTTCAATGACCTCTTCCTTTTTTTTTTTTTCCATTGATCCACAGGGCTTCTAACTTTATAAATTAAATGAGCATGTATTATTTTGTCATGAGAAAAACTAAGAAAAAGAAAATGAGTTAAACTGCTTTAAAAAACTGCAGAATGGATCCTCTCTAAAAGTGTACTCAGGCATGGGTTAGGGTTTGTACTTTAAAAGTCTGGAGCTGAGCTTTATATTGTGTTGCCCTATATATATATAAATTTTTATTTATTTATTTTTGGCTATGTGGTACACCGTTTTTGCATTGCAGTGGCTTCTCTTGTTGGGTATGGGCTCTAGGGCACATGGGCTCAGTAGTTGTGGCCCCTGGGCTCTAAAGCACAGGCTCAACAATTGTGGCACACAGGCTTGGCTGCTCCATGGCATGTGTGATCTTCCCGGGCCAGGGATTGAACCTGCGTCTCCTGCATTGGCAGGTGGATTCTTTACCACTGAGCCGCCAGGGAAGCCCTGCCTTATCTTTTAAGCATGTGGCTATGCACGTGATTCTAGGTGGCCTGATGGGGTTTTCTGTGTGGTCCATCTCAGGCATGTCAGGCCTCATTTGGGCTTCTGGTAAAAGGGATATCTGTGCCTTGTTTTCTGAGGGCGGGAGGGGAGCTTTTCCTTTGTAAATAAGATGGTTTGGCAAGCGAGACAAAAAGAAAAGACGCCACTAGCAGACTGGGAGAGATGGGGATGAGAAGAGAGAGGGAACATTCCAGTACAGCAGTCAGAGTGGAGTCAGTGTCCAGGACAGGACACTGGAGAAAGAGAGAGGCTGGCAGGGCTGGAGAGACGTCATGTATGTGTGCTCCCGTAAAAGAGTTGAAAAATGCCGACTATGACTTCTTCTTAATTATTTATTTTACAAATATATTTAAAAATTTTATTTATTCTTTGGCCACAGCATGCAGCATTCTAGATCATAGTTCCCTAATCAGGGATTGAACCTGC
>NW_011494958.1:1353871-1354116 GCF_000754665.1 Bison bison bison | reverse complement strand
AGTACAGAAAAATCTGACATAAGTCAACATAGTAGAAAAGACCCAAGTCACATTGTACATCCCTTCACATAAACCACTCTTGGGATCGAAATATTGTAGTTATATTACAAGGGTTTTGCATAGATCCTTGTTCAGTTCAGTTCAGTTCAGTTCAGTCACTCAGTGGTGTCCAACTCTGCGACCCCGTGGACTGCAGCATGCCAGGCCTCCCTGTCCATCACCAACTCCCGGAGTCTACTCAAACT
>NW_011494958.1:1342639-1353689 GCF_000754665.1 Bison bison bison | reverse complement strand
TGTTGTCCCCTTCTCCTCCTGCCTTCAATCTTTCCCAGCATCAGGGTCTTTTCCAATGAGTCAGTTCTTCACATCAGGTGGCCAAAGTATTGGAGTTTCAGCTTCAGCACCAGTCCTTCCAATGAATATTCAGGACCGATTTCCTTTAGGATGGACAGGTTGTATCTCCTTGCAGTCCAAGGGACTCTCAAGAGTCTTTTCCAACACCACAGTTCAAAAGCATCAATTCTTCAGTGCTCAGCTTTCTTTATAGTCCAACTCTCACATCCATACATGACTACTGGAAAAACCATAGCCTTGACTAGATGGACCTTTGCTGGAAAAGTAGTGTCTCTGCTTTTCAATATGCTGTCATGTTAAATAGTTGGTCATAACTTTTCTTCCAAGGAGCAAGCGTCTTTTAATTTCATGGCTTGGCTAGATCCTTGAATAGTATTCAAACATGGATAGAGAGAGAGGCAGAAGATTGCTTAATTTCTGATATTGGAACAAGATTCACTTTGAAGTTCCTCAGTTTGCATATTTGGCTCTGTACTTGTTCCTCACCCATATTTATTTTCATCTTTTTAAAGTCACAAACTGTTGAGCTTTGATATGTCTTACACAGGATTTGTACTCTGTTGATATGGCTCCATTCCCAGCATATGGTGAAGCAATTCTTTTCTGACACCTTCTTAAAAGGAGGCTTAGAGTAAACACAGGCCTGTGCACACACTTGAAGTACTTGAAGCAAATACTCACTAATCTTTATCTCCCTTGATGCCTTGCGCTGTTTTTGTCTGTGGTAAAGCTAAATAATTCATGAATGTGAAAGGCATGTTGCATAGCAAGGATATTAGATGACATGTTTTCACCTTCTTCCCTTACCTTTCTGTTTTATGCAATGAAATAATTTCAGAGTCTGCAAGGCAGAATGTCTGGGATCATACAGCTAACTGGCCCTGGGAAAATTACTTAAACTGACCTTCAACTACTTCTCCTACAGCTCCAACACTGACTTGGAAAAGTTGCCTAACCTGAGTTTGCTCAGCTACAACAAGGGTATAATAATAACACCTTGAGACTTCCCTGGGGGTCCAGTGGCTGGGACTCCATGTTCCCAATCCAGGGGGCCTGGGTTCAATCCTTGGTCAGGGAACTAGACCCCACGTGCTGCAACTAAGAGTTCGCATGCTAAAGATCCTGTGTGCTGCCCTGATGTAGCCGAATAAATAAATATCTAAACCAAAGTAATAATAATAGTAGTGCCTACATCAGGCAGAGGAACCAGAGATCAAATTGCCAACATCCGCTGGATCATCGAAAAAGCAAGAGAGTTCCAGAAAAACATCTATTTCTGCTTTATTGGCTGTGCCAAAGCCTTTGACTGTGTGGATCACAATAAACTGTGGAAAGTTCTGAAAGAGATGGGAATACCAGACCACCTGACCTGCCTCTTGAGAAACCTATATGCAGGTCAGGAAGCAACAGTTAGAACTGGACATGGAACAACAGACTGGTTCCAAATAGGAAAAGGAGTACGTCAAGGCTGTATATTATCACCCTGCTTATTTAACTTATATGCAGAGTACATCATGAGAAATGTGGGGCTGGAAGAAGCACAAGCTGGAATCAAGATTGCTGGGAGAATTATCAGTAATCTCAGATATGCAGATGACACCACCCTTATGGCAGAAAGTGAAGAGGAACTAAAAAGCCTCTTGATGAAAGTGAAAAAGGAGAGTGAAAAAGTTGGCCTAAAGCTCAACATTTAGAAAACGAAGATCATGGCATCTGGTCCCATCACTTCATGGGAAATAGGGAAACAGTGGAAACAGTGTCAGACTTTATTTTTCTGGGCTCCAAAATCACTGCAGATGGTGACTGCAGCTATGAAATTAAAAGATGCTTACTCCTTGGAAGGAAAGTTATGAACAACCTAGCTAGCATATTCAAAAGCAGAGACATTACTTTGCCAACAAAGGTCCGTCTAGTCAAAGTTATGGTTTTTCCTGTGGTCATGTATGGATGTGAGAGTTGGACTGTGAAGAAAGTTGGGCCCAGAAGAATTGATGCTTTTGAACTGTGATGTTGGAGAAGACTCTTGAGAGTCCCTTGGACTGCAAGGAGATCCAACCAGTCCATCCTAAAGGAGATCAGTCCTGGGTGTTCATTGGAAGGACTGATGCTAAAACTGAAACTCCAGTACTTTGGCCACCTCATGCGAAGAGTTGACTCATTGGAAAAGACTCTGATGCTGGGAGGGATTGGGGGCAGGAGGAGAAGGGGATGACAGAGGATGAGATGGCTGGATGGCATCACTGACTCGATGGACGTGAGTCTGAGTGAACTCCGGGAGTTGATGATGGACAGGGAGGCCTGGCGTGCTGCGATTCATGGGGTCGCAAAGAGTCGGACATGACTGAGTGACTGAACTGAACTGACCTCTCAGTGTTGTTACGAGAATGAAATCAGTCCAGTGTGCAAAGGGCTTAAAACAGTACTTGCCACATGTTAAGTACCACTTAGATTTTAACTATGAGTAGTAGTTTCATCATCACCATCTTATGGGATTGAGAAAAAGTAATGTGTACCTCGGGTGCTCTCAGTTATAATTGTAATGATTGCTTGCTTTGTTGCCTTTGATTCCTTCAGTCATTTGCTGAATGGCTAGTTGTACATTTGAATAGAAAATTAAGTATTATGAATAATAATGAGATAATTTAATCAGATCTTCTGAGTTTGGGTTTTTTTTTGGGGGGGGGAGTGGAGTGTGGGTGTCTGACCATATTTAACAAGATTTACAGGCTCACTAGGGGCATCATTTCTCAGTCAAAATTCCTTCCATTCATTCACTTTGGTAGGATGGAAATCTGTGCCCTTTTCATTTATAAACGTTCATGACCTGGGGCTTCCCTGGTGCCCCCATGATTAAGACTTCGCCTTCTAATACAGGGGGTGGGGGTTCCACCCCTGGTCAGAGAGCTAAGTTCCCACATGTCTGGGGCCAAAAAAAAAAGACATAAAACAGAAGCAATACTGTAAGAAATTCAATAAAGACTTTAAAAATGGTACACACACACACACACACAAAATCAGTGACCTAAGAAAATCCCACGGACAGAGGAGCCTGGTGGGGGGCCGCATAGAGTCAGACACGACTGAGCGACTTCACTTTCACTTTTCACTTTTCATGCATTGGAGAAGGAAATGGCAATCCACTCCAGTGTTCTTGCCTGGAGAATCCCAGGGAGGGCAGAGCCTGGTGGGCTGCCGTCTATGGGGTCGCACAGAGTCAGACACAACTGAAGCGACTTAGCAGTGGCAGCAGCAAGTCTATAATGACACTAGATTAGAAACTCTATCGCTTAGAGTTGAGAGACTTTGAATCAAGTACTCTTGTAAGTTTCAGTATCTTCCTCTGGAAAAGGGGAAAAATAGGGCCTCCTTCCCAAAATGCTTGTGAAACCCATCATAGTAACAGTGTCGAAGCTGTGCTGAGCGCTGACTCTGTGCCAGGTTCTAAGCCTTTTTTTTTTAATATGTATAATTGTTTTATAAAAATGAGATCAAATTATATATGGTTTTCTGCATTTTACTTTTAAAAAAGATTTTTATCATTATTATTTTAAACACCAGAAACATTGTATATGGGGGTATAGCCAATTAACAATGTTGTGATAGTTTCAGATGAACTGTGAAGGGACTTAGTCATACATATACATGTATCCATTCTCCCCCAAACTCCCCTCCCATCCCAGCTGCCACATAATATTGAGTTGGGTTCCATATGCTATACAGTAGGTCCTTGTTGGTTATCCATTTTAAATGTTCTGCTCCAAGTGTTGAACTTACTTGAAGGACTTAGTATGATGCCCAGCCCTCTGTAAGCATGAGCTATGGTTGTTCTTGTTACTCGGAGTCTGAAGAGGTGGATGTAGCCAGACTGGAAGGCGTAAGCTTGAGCTAAGTCATCGGAAGGTCATGGTGGAGGTGGGATTCGAATCCTATCAGTGTGGCTCCAGAGTCCATGACTGCACGCCTTGTGTGACTGCCGCCTGTCCCTGCAGTCCTCTGTCCCCCTGTGTTCCAGCCCAACGCTGTTGTGCACCCAACTTGCCCTTTGTCTCCTTTGGGGGATCACCTCCCTGGGGAATACACACCCTCTATTTGGTACACGTGGGCTTCCCAGGTGGCGCTAGTGGTAAAGAACCTGCCTGCCAGTGCAGGAGACGTAAGAGATGTGGGTTCTATCCTGGGTTGGGAAGATCCCCTGGAGGAGGCATGGCAACCCACTCCAGTATTCTTGCCTGGAGAATCCCATGGACAGAGGAGCCTGATGGGCTACAGTCTATGGGGTCGCAAAGAGCTGGACACGACTGAAGTGAGTTAGCACACACACACAAGACTGTCGGTCTTGAAGCCTGTCCTGCTCAGCTTCCTGGGAATCCCCAGGGCACTTTGCACAGGGGAGCTTGACAGCAGGGAACTCTTCAGAGATCACTGTGTCCCTGCCTCTCCACTCCCAAGTCTCCCACTTGATATACACTACTTGAGTATTTATGACCAATGAACTGATAATCTTGGAACCCAGGGCTCACCTCTCACAGCTGTCTTCTAGAATCTGGGGGAAGGACAGGAGCGTGGAGGACCCCACCTTTGTCACCTGATCACTGCCCCAGGTGAGATGCACATTGGCCCTGACTTTGCCCTGTCAGCCTCCTCCTCTGCGTCATCCCGTGACTTGGTCCCCTCCAGAAGAGAGTAGGGGCGGCTACATACATGAAGCTTCTAGCCTCCACCCTCACAAACAGGGTCTGTATATGTAAAGCCAGGGGAGCCCATTGGAAGACACACACACACACACACACACACAGTCCTAAATTTTGGACACTCTCTGAAACCTGGAGCGGTCCTTCAGAGTTCACCGTGTGTCAGGTCTGAAAGTTCTGTGCTTAGTAGCTCAGTCTATGTCAGACTCTTTGTAACCCCATGGACTGTAGCCTGCCAGGTTCCTCTGTCCATGGAATTTTCCAGGTAAAAATACTGCAGTGGGTTGTCATGCCTTCCTCCAGGGGATCTGCCCAACCCAGGGATCGAACCCAGGTCTCCCGTATTACAGGCAGATTCTTTACCATCAGAGCTACCAGGGAAGCCCCTGAAAGTCCAGAATAAAAAGATCTGGGGTGTGCCTACGTGCTGGGATATTCAGAGCTGCTCCAATTAATGTACATTTTGCTTAAATATATACTTTTTGGGGGGCATGTGATCTGTTGCAGCACCTTTTTTTTAACCTAATTATTTTTTTTTAATTAAGCTTTATTATAGTTGCTTCTGTTGTTGTTGTTCAGTCACTAAGTCATGTCCGACTCTTTGTGACCCCGTGGACTGCAGCACACCAGGCTTCCCTGTCCTTCACCATCTCCCAAAGTTTTCTCAAACTCATGTCCGTCTGTTCTGTATGTCTGTGAGTCTGTTTTGTCACAGCACCTTTTTAAAAAAAAAAAAAAAAAAAAAGCTCCATTCAAACTTCACATCTTGTACTTCTTCCATTTTTTGGAGGGGTCGTGAAGTGGTTACAGGTGGAGGGGAGGGCCTGTGACTGAAGCCTCTTTGGAGTGGGCTTTTTGGGACTCAGTGCAGACTCTGCCCCCAGAGGCCTGAGGTCACATCCTAACCTCTTGGATGTCCTGCCGCATGGACTGTGTGATCCCATTAGTAAAAATGGACATTCTAAACCCAGGCATTTAAACTGTAATCCTGCTAAATAATTCGTTTCCTGTTTTATATTGTTGACACAGAAGAGGGGGTGGAAAAATCCAGAAATGTTTTCCAGTGCATTTCCTTCCTTCCACCCCCAGTCCTGCTAAAGATACAGCGTGGTGCTGGGGTTAGTCCCAAGTGCTGCATTTTTATGTTCCCAGGTTCTTTCCTGGTAGAAATGGCGTCTTCTAATTTCTGTCACTACCGTACCAGTACCTGCTGGGTGTACAGAAGGTGCTCAGTACACTGATTGATCTCCTACTGACTTTGTACCCCAGGTGACAGCTCTATGGAGAATCTTGTTGTTCAGTCACTGTCATGCCTGACTCTTTGTGACCCCATGAACTGCAGCACACCAGGCTTCCTTGTCCTTCACCACCTCCTGGAGTTTGCTCAGACTCATGTCCATCGAGTCGATCATGCCATCCAACCATCTCATCCTCTGTCATGCCCTTCTCCTCCTGCTCTCAATCTTCCCCAGCATCAGGGGGCTTTTCCAGTGAGTTGGCTCTTCACATTGGGTTGCCAAAATATTGGCGCTGTGGCCTGATATTATGGTTCACCTGGGAGCTTTCACTTCTGTTTTGTCTCCAGCTTTTCCTCTTTTATCTGAAGTCAAACTCCATCCCACAATTGAAATTACTCTTCTGGTTGCCAAAGATTTTCATCCTGCCAGATGAAGTGTGTGTGTGCGTGCTTGCGTGTGTGTGTGTGTGTGTGTGCGCGTGCGTGTGTGTGTGTGTGTGGAGGGGGGAGGACATGAATCAGAATGAAGAGCATCTGATGAGTTTAACCATCAATTTCTTGACTGTTTCTCCTTGGTGATCCCCTCCTGACTCTTCTTTCATTCCTGATTCTACTCCTCCCTTCCTTCCCCCTCCTCTCTTCCTGCTGGCCCCCTGCTTTGTCTCTGGTTTGTCCTTAGCCTTCCCTTTCCTGTCCACACTTTCCCTCACTGAGTTCACTCATTCCTTTAGTTCCTGCTCACAGCCCCTGTAGATGGTGTCCCCCAAAATAAATCTAGAGCTGTTTCACTCCTCTGTGCCTGGCCTGGATTTCCAGTGATTCACACGACACCCACACTTACCTGACCCACATACTACCATAAATTCAGAATCTCCAACAGGCAATGTATTACTTGCTCACCCCCATCTCCTTTCTCTCCTCAGCTATGCCATTTTAGTTAAAACCCCATTCTTTCCATGATGTGGAAATACAAACTGAGAGGTCTTTAGCCATGTGTCTTTCTTCCGTCTTGTATACCCAGTCTGTTGTGAATCTTCCCTAAGAAAACACGTCTTGTTTTCATGTCTGTTCCACTGCTGACACCCAGCCTTGCCCCAGCACGGGCTGTTCATCCCAGTAAGAGCCTTTGCCTCCCCTTCCTCCCCTCCCTGCTCTTCCCTCCTCCCCCTCCTTCCCCTCCTCCTCCCTCCTCCCTCCTCTCCATGGCCTATTCTCCCCACTTGCTAGGAGTGGCTAAGGGGGGCCCTCACTCCCCACCTCCAAATCTGAGGGTGGTCCCTGCTCCCTGCTGAGCACCATGTATACCCTCTCAGTGTTCTCAACCACAGGCCCTGTGACTGTCACCCCCTCCCTCCATCTCCTTCTGTGATTAGTGGATTAAATCCCCAAGTCATCAAGTGCCTGCTACCCACCACACACCAGGGACATGCAGTGATACGAACAGAGAAGGTCCCTCCCAGCCCCGGCCAGTTCAGCCTTCAGCCCCCTGCCGCCCCCCACCCCACCTTTCCGAGTCCAGCCTGTCCCACCCCCTCCTCAAAGCTGCCACCCGCAGTGAGGAACCCCTTCTCAGAATTCCTACTGCTCTTGCTGTGGGCATCAGTTTAGCTACTCTCTGATCTCTTCGTGACTATTAGTTTTAGCTCCTCAGCTGGGTTGTAATATCCTCGAGGGCCACTTTTATTTGTGCCGAGGGCCATCCCCAATTTGGGTGTGCGTATCTGTAGTATTCACAATGACTACTACTAATCTGCCAGAGTATGTAATTAAGATACAATTAGGATAGCACAATGAACCAGGCGTGGCAGCAAGTGCTTTAAATGCATTTATCATCTAATGAGTGGGTACCGGGCACACACTTAATTGATTTAAGGAAGACAGTCTTGTTCAGCTGTTCTCCAGCTGTGGGTCTCAGGAAAGTCCTGTTTGCTCTCTGAGACTCGGTCTCCTCATTCACAAAATTGGGAACTGGACGCCTGCTTTTTAAGGTTCTTTCCAGTTCCAACACTGTTGTGCAACTTCATTTCAGTCTCCTCGTTTCTAGAGAATTTTTGCTTTGTGTTGTGCACAGATTTGTTGCTCGGAGAATACAAAGCAAATAGGGCGGAATCCCTGCCCTCAAAGTTGTCTCCATCCATTGTAGTAACTGGAAGCCAGAGGTACTGGATGGGTGAGTGGGAGGGGGCCGGTTACGTCACTGGGAGAACGCAGGGCGATTCCTGAGTTGGTTCTAGTTAGAAGCTTCCTGAAGGAGGAGAGATTTCCGTTCAGTTGAAAGGAAGCAGTTGACTGGCTGAGTGGGAGTACAGAGGCACCTCCTGGCAGAGCTGGTGGGCTGAGCAGCCATTCCGCAGAGGCCAGAACAGGCTGTGTTGAAGACCAACCAGCCAGATGCGGTGCTGCGTGCTAAATTTAAAGTGGTGACCGAACCACCGATGTTACTGACACCTACAACCGAAGAATCGCGACTGTGTCAGAAAAGTATGTGGATCCCAGAGGGGTGAGATGTGTGGGTATTGGAGATTCATCCTCAGTTAGGACCATTTATTTTGGAATCCTCACAGGCTGAGGCCATAGAGGGTAGGCAGAGGAGGGGGTCAAACCCAAGGATGATACATCTGGGTTCCTAACATAATATAATACAGGGAATTATAACAATCAGCTAATCCCAGAGATAATAATAATACATATTTCTTTCTGTCCTCATTTCAACAAGGACCTGAAGGGGTTGGCAAGTATATTCACATGCAACACAAGAAAAATACAAGAGATAAAAAATGAGGAAATAAAGTAGAAATAATAGTGTGAGGCCAGGGGAAAAGTGCCCCAAAGCTCTAAATACTTGACCAAGGTGGGTACATGATTGAGGCTCCACATCTTAGCAACAAATGCTAAGTTTTTCCTTGTTGTTCAGTTGCTAGGTTGTGTCCAACTCTTTGAGACCCCGCAGACTGCAACACGCCAGGCTTCCCTGTCTTCACTATCTCCCAGAGTTTGCTCAAACTCATGTCCATTGAATTGGTGATGCCATCTAACCATCTCATCCTCTATCGTCCCCTTCTCCTCCTGCCCTCAATCTTCCCTGGCAATAGGGGCTTTTCCAGTGAGTTGGCTCTTCGCATCAGGTGGCCAAAGTATTGCAGCTTCAGCTTCAGTCCTTCCAATGAATATTCAGGATTGATTTCCTTTAGGATGGACTGGTTTGATCTCCTTAAGGGGCAGTTCTTATCTGAAATATAGTAATTCAGCATCTCAAAGATTCCAAGCTTGTGTTCAGAGACTTATTTTTACTGAGTAAAGAGGTTTTGCATCCTGGATAATGCTGTGTGCTTTCATTCACTTTGACTGCTGTTAAATAAACTCATTAGAAACCAAAGCTGAAGGCAAAACGCCCACCCAAGTCTTTGTGGCTGAATGTGTGCGGCTGCATTGCAACACACCAGTGATTTTACTTAAGTAAACCCCAGTTCTGGGGTCGAAGAGAATGTCTTCTCTTGAGAAAATGTCATTGTCATTGATGTCAAATGTTATTGTCTTAGTCTGCTTCTAAGAAAGGCTTTCCCCTCTGCCTCCTCACCTACCCCCAACACACTTTCCCCCCAGTACACCCTTTTATTCATCAGCACCATCTGAGAAGGGCCCTCTGCCCGGAGCCTCGGGGCTTCATGTGTGAGGGCGATGGAGCGGAGACAGATGGGTGCTGGTCCCGGCCCTGGTGACCGGCTGTGGTTTTGTTGACAGTGTGAAGCAGCATGAACGCTACGGCCAGCTGACCCTGGTCAACTCCACCGCGGCCGACACGGGTGAGTTCAGCTGCTGGGGACAGCTCTGCACCGGCTATGTCTGCAGGAGGGATGAGGCCAAGACGGGCTCCACCTACATCTTCTTCACAGGTAAGAGGCTGGCTGCACTGGCAGAACTCTCCAGGCTTCTGGACTTGCCCATATTAAAGGTTCCCTCTGTATGCTGATTATCAGATAAGGACAATGAGAACACTCCCTATTTCCCAGACTCTGAAAAGCTCAGGCTTTACATCAATTATTTCATGTAAATCTTGCAATACCTGTTCAGGGTAATTACTACTATGTACTTTTTTTCAATGGGAAAGTTGAGGTTGAGAGAGATTAAGTAAGTCCTTCAGGTCAGATGGTAAGAAGTGGCTGGACCAGGATTTGCACCCAGAACTGTGTGGTCCCAGAGTCTGTACCTGCGTTGTCCAGTACGGCAGCCAGCAGACATGTGGTGGTACTAGTGGTAAAGAATCTGCCTGCCAGTTCAGGAGGTTTAAGAGATGCAGGTTCTATCCCTGGATTTGGAAGATTCCCTGGAGAAGGAAATGGCAACTCACTCCAGTATTCTTGCCTGGAGAATCCCCACGGACAGAGGAGTCTGGCGGGAAACAGTCCATGGGGTCACAGAGAGTCGGACGTGACTGAGCAACTAAGCACACACACACATAAAACTTAGTAACTGATCTGCTACGTCAGGGGGAAGATCGAAGGCGGAGGAGAAGGGGACGACAGAGGACAAGATGGCTGGGTGGCATCACCACCTCAATGGACATGAGTTTGAGCAAACTCCAGGAGATGGTGATGGACACAGGAGCCTGGCGTGCTGCAGCCCATGGGGTCGCAAAGAGTCGGGCATGACTGAATGACTGAACTGACTGATGTCAAGAGAAAGAAGATGGTATGGGTGTGGATTTGAGACTATGGGTTTGAAGTTGAGGCGTGTGTGACTATTCAAATGTCGTTGGGGATTAGTTAAAATTAAACAAGGTCAAGACTTCTCTGGCAGCCCAGTGGTTAAGACTCTGTGCTTTGAATGCAGGTTCAACCCCTGGTCCCACATGCCATGAGGCACTACCAAAAAAAAAAAAAATTCTCTCCCATGCCAAGGCTATACAAATATATTTTTAAATTTTTTTAAATTAAACAAAGTTAAAAATTCAGCTTCTCAGTGACAGCTGCCATGTTTCAAGTGCTTCATTGGCACCTGTGGCCAGTGTCTACCCTCCTAGACAGTGGAGACAGAAGAGCCATCGGCACAGAGAGCTCTGTTG
>NW_011494958.1:1342320-1342539 GCF_000754665.1 Bison bison bison | reverse complement strand
CTGTTGCGTGGTGTGGCTGTACACGTCCAGTCCCTGCGCTCTCACAATCTCTGGTGACCTCCTTTCTGGAACTGCCACTGTCAGAGAATGCCTGGCTAACGGTCTCCTTGAGTTTGTCCTTGTGAGTACCATGAGCTGAGGTTTGGGACAGCGTTCCACAGGCTGGAGTGGCTCCAACCCTGACACCTGTGCCCCTGTCAGCCCCTGAAACTGCCGGTC
>NW_011494958.1:1315342-1342220 GCF_000754665.1 Bison bison bison | reverse complement strand
GCCTCTCCTCCCCTGCAGGGCCAGGGCCAGGTTTCCCAGGCAGAACTTGCACTTGGAGAAGCAGGCACTGCAGAGTGGCTTGCCAGCCTTTTCTGCTGCTGAGCTCTATATTCTAAAATTTGGGGAAGATGTTCTCCAACAAGCCTCAGAGGTCAGGGACAGCTTTCTGGAATCTTTCAAATGCCATGCCCTGGTGCTTCTGCTGTCTGAGGCGTTTCAGGTGAAGCCAGGAGGCCTCCTTAGTGTCTGAGTAGGCTTTGTAATGAGGTTTGTCTACATCCTGAATCCATCTGTTGTACCTGTAGATTTCCCGTGACTCAGATCTACAGTTCAGATAACCATAGGCTCTGACCTTTAATGAACACTTCAGCAAAATCTCACACATTCTCCCATCCTGCCCAAAGAGCTCCTCTCTGGCGAGCAGATACATCAGCAGAGTGCTCTGTGATTCTGGAGACACGTGCATCTCATTTAATTTCCACAAAGCTCTGAGGAAATTAGCAGAAGCTAATTATCTCTTTTTTAGAAATAATCAGGGAAGCTTCCCTGATGGCTCAGTGGGTTAAGAATCTGCCTGCGATACAGGAGACACAGGAGATGTAGGTTTGATCCCTGGGTTGGGAAGATCCTCTGGAGGAGGGAAAGGAAACCCACCCTAGTATTCTTGCCTGGAAAATCCCATGGACAGAGATACCTGGCGGGCTACAGTCCATAGGGTTGCAAAGAGTGGGACATAACTGAGCAACTCTGCACACTAGAAATAATAATGCTGATGCTAAGATACAACAGGGCGAGGTGACTTGACTTCAAGTGGCAGAGTAAAGAGTCATATCCATTTTTTCTGGTCCAGGATCCAGTGTTCTTACTGCCTTAACCCACTGATTGATTGATCAATCAATTGACTTGTAGAGTGATTGACTACTGTGCTGTGTCTTAGTTGCAGTGAGTAAATTGTTAGTTGCAGCATGTGGGATCTAGTTCCCTGACCAGGGATCAAACCTGGGCCCCCTGCGTTAGGACCGTGGAGTCCTAGCCACTGGACCACCAGGGAAGTCCCTTAACCTACTTTTAAGACAAGGTGATGGAAAGATTGACAGACACACATAAGCTAGCATAACTGGCATCGTCAGAATTGCTGACAGCTGTTCACGGCCATTGCTTCTGAGCCTCATTCTGGATTGCACCACCCAGAAGTGCCCACATGCCCATAGAATGGTACCACATGCCCATAGAATGGTACCACATGCCCACAGAATGGTACCACGTGCCCATAGAATGGTACCACACTAGGAAGCGGCAGTGGAAAGGAGATTAATTAAGGCTCATGGGACCTGTTATTCTGGACAAGGACTGATACCATGTTTCAAATTGCAGAATGAAAATTCTTTGTTGTGATTAGCACTATTGTGTCTTCCCCAAATAATGGTTATTAAAACTGAGATTTTTGAACTGAAGAGCTAACTTTGAGCAGAAAGTCTCATTGGGTAATAGGTTCTCTAAGTTCTGGAGGTGGATCCTCTTTCTTAATTTATGGAAGCCCTTTAGGGTGTCACAGGAAGGCTGAAAAATCAACATTTCAACTTTCAAAAAAACCTGCATCAGAGCTGTGACTGAATGGATTGTATTGTTTTCTTATTCCTCAACACTGAGAGTCCAGTTGAATTTTCAGGATAGGGTTTAGCAATTTGTCTTTTCAAGCATTAGAGAACCAAGATGGGCTGGTATGGAGGCTCTTGGCTCTGGAGTCTCTCAGAACATGTGCTTCCCCACCACCCACACAGAGAAATGTCTGGCATCCATTTTGCGTGTGTGTTTCCTAGAGTTTGATTGTAAACACTGTGAAGCTGCTTTTGACTGTTAATTTGTGCAATTTTTGATTAAGCAACTGCTACAAGGCTTCAGCAATATGTGAACCGTGAACTTCCTGATGTTCAAGCTGGTTTTAGAAAAGGCAGAGGAACCAGAGATCAAATGGCCATCCGCTGGATCATGGAAAAAGCAAGAGAGTTCCAGAAAAACATCTATTTCTGCCTTATTGACTATGCCAAAGCCTCTGACTGTGTGGATCACAATAAACTGGAAAATTCTTCAAGAGATGGGAATACCAGACCACCTGACCTGTCTCTTGAGAAATCTGTATGCAGGTCAGGAAGCAACAGTTAGAACTGAACATGGAACAACAGACTGGTTCCAAATAGGAAAAGGAGTACGTCAAGGCTGTATATTGTCACCCTGCTTATTTAACTTCTATGCAGAGTACATCATGAGAAACGCTGGGCTGGAAGAGACACAAGCTGGAATCAAGATTGCCAGGAGAGATATCAATAACCTCAGATATGCAGATGACACCACCCTTATGGCAGAAAGTGAAGAGGAACTAAAGAGCCTCTTGATGAAAGTGAAAGAGGAGAGTGAAAAAGTTGGCTTAAAGCTCAACATTCAGAAAACTAAGATCATGGCATCTGGTCCCATCACTTCATGGGAAATAGATGGGGAAACAGTGGAAACAGTGTCAGACTTCATTTTTGGGGGCTCCAAAATCACTGCAGATGGTGACTGCAGCTATGAAATTAAAAGACGCTTACTCCTTGGAAGGAAAGTTATGACCAACCTAGATAGCATATTCAAAAGCAGAGACATTACTTTGCCAACAAAGGTCCGTCTAGTCAAGGCTATGGTTTTTCCTGTGGTCATGTATGGATGTGAGAGTTGGACTGTGAAGAAGGCTGAGCACTGAAGAATTGATGCTTTTGAACTGTGGTGTTGGAGAAGACTCTTGAGAGTCCCTTGGACTGCAAGGAGATCCAACCAGTCCATTCTGAAGGAGATCAGCCCTGGGATATTTTTGGAAGGAATGATGCTAAAGCTGAAACTCCAGTACCTTGGCCACCTCATGCAAAGAGTTGACTCATTGGAAAAGACTGTGATGCTGGGAGGGATTGGGGGCAGGAGGAGAAGGGGACGACAGAGGATGAGATGGCTGGATGGCATCACTGACTCGATGGACGTGAGTCTGAGTGAACTCCGGGAGTTGGTGATGGACAGGGAGGTCTGGCGTGCTGCGATTCATGGGGTCACAAAGAGTCGGACACGACTGAGCGACTGAACTGAACTGAACAAGTTATATTTGTATTCAATCTTCATCCAGGAGGCTCTCAGAGACTTTTTCTTCTCCCCTGCTCTAACTTCATATTGAAGTATGACTTATACTGTGGGAAATACACAAATCACAACTCAGTCACAGCTCAGTGACTGATCCTCAAATTAACCACCTCCCAGATCATGTAACCACCTCCCAGATCATGTAACCACCTCCCAGATCAAGGCAGGGGAGTGGAGGGAAACATTACCAGCCGTAGGGCTTCCTCATAGTAAGAGGCATGGGCTCCAGTTTACACATGTGGTAAAACCATATGAACCAGCATTTTACCAAGTGTGGAGTTTGTTATAATTTGGATTTTAGTTTATTGCCTATTAACTAATTTTAAAAAAATCTTAAGTTTCCATGTGTTTTATTTTTTTAAAGCAATGTATGTCATCCACTTGAGTAGATACCAAGCATATTTGTAGAGGCATTTGTGATCCATAATTTTAAATATAAACTTGAACACACTTTTTTTTGGGTACATGGATTCTACTAATGGCAGGTTTTTTTTTTTTTTACTTTAAAAGACATTAAATTTTTGTAATTTATCAAGTTACAGCAATTCAGTTGAATTAATAAAAATATGTATATGCTCAATAAATGTCCAGGAATGAATAAGTGCAAATTGGACAGATTTAATTTATAGATAATAATTTGCTTACTCATTCATATATTCTTCCTGCAGCCTTGCTTACTCCATTCACTTGGCAAATACATTTTATTTTTCTATTGGTTAAAGCAACTGGTGTGGTTCCTTCTTTCAAAACATGGATTACAGTATAGGAAGTAAGGCCTCACTTTTGTTCTGAAATTCAAATTGTTTGCTTATTCTACTGGGTCTGCACACTGGTTCACATTCCTGTTGTTGTTCAGTTGCCAAGTCTTGCCTGACTCCTTGAGACCCCACTGACTGCAGCACTCCAGGCTTCCCTATCCCTCATCATCTCCTGGAGTTTGACTAAGTTCATGTCCATTGATTTGGTGATGCTATCCAACCATCTCATCCTCTGCCGTCCCCTTCTCCTCCTGCCTTCAGTCGTTCCCAGCATCAGGGTCTTTTCCAATGAGTCAGTTCTTTGTATCAGGTGGCCAAAATATTGGAGTTTCAGCTTCAGCAATGAATATTCAGGACTGATTTCCTTTAGGATGGACTGGTTGGATCTCCTTGCAGTCCAGGGTACTCTCAAGAGTCTTCTCCAGGACCATGGTTCAAAAGCATCAATTCTTCAGTGCTCAGTTTTCTTTATGGTCCAACTCACATCCATACATGACTACTGGAAAAACCATAGCTTTGACTATATGGACCTTTATCAGGAAAGCGATGTCTTTTCTTTTTAACACACTGTCTAAGTTTGTCATAGCTTTCTTGCCAAAAAGCAATTGTCTTCTAATTTCATGGCTACAGTCACCATCTTCAGTGATTTTAGAGACCAAGAAGAGGAAATCTGTCACTGCTTCTACTTTTCCTCCTTTGTTTGCCATGATCTTAGTTATTTTAATATTGAGTTTTAAGCCAGCTTTTTCATTCTCTTCCTTCATCCTCATCAAGAGGCTCTTCAGTTCCTCTTCACTTTCTGCCATAAGGGTGGTGTTTTCTGTGTATATGAGATTACTGATATTTCTCTCCACAATCTTGATTCCAGCTTGTGCTTCATCCAGTCTGGCATTTCTCATGATGTACTCTGCATATAAGTTAAATAAGCAGGGTAACAATATACAGCCTTGATGGACTCCTTTCCTAATTTGGAACCAGTTTGTTGCTCCATGTCCAGTTCTAATTGTTTGCTCTTGACCTGTATACAGGTTTCTCAGGAGGCAGGTAAGGTGGTCTGGTATTCCCATGTCTTTAAGAATTTTCCACAGTTATGATCCACACAGTCAAAGATGTTAACATAGTCAACGAAACAGAGGTAGATGTTTTTCTGGAATTCTCTTGCTTTCTCTATGATCCAACAGATGTTGGCAGTTTGATCTCTGGTTCCTCTGCCTTTTCCAAAACCAGCATGAACATCTGGAAGTTCTCAGTTCACATAATGCTGAAGTCTAGTTTGAAGGATTTTGAGCATATCCTTACTAGCATGGGAGATGAGTGCAATTGTCTGGTGGTTTGAATATTCTTTAGTACTACCCTTCTTGGAAATTGGGATGAGGATTGACCTTTTCCAGTCTGGTGGCCACTGCTGGTTTTCTAAATTTGCTGACAGATTGAGTGCAGCATTTTAATAGCACCATCTTGTAGGATTTTACGTAGCTCTGCTGGAATTCCATCACCTCCACTAACTTTACTGGCAGCAGTGCTTCCTAAGGCCTGCTTGACTTCACATGGCACAATGTCTGGCTCTGGGTGAGTGGCCACACCATCATGGTTAACTGGGTCATTAAGATCTTTTTTGTGTAGTTCTTCCAGGTATTCTTGCCATCTCTTCTTGATCTCTTCTGTTTCTTTTAGGTCTTTACCATTTCTGTCCTTTATTATGCCCATCTTTAGATGAAATATTCTTTTGATATTACCAGTTTTCTTGAGGAGATCTCTAGTCTTTCCCCTTCTGCTGTTTTCCTCTGTTTCTTTGCACTGCTCATTGAAGAAGGTCATCTTATCTCTTCTTGCTACTCTCTGGAACTCTGCATTTATTGGTGTATACCTTTCCTATCCTCCCTTGCTTTTCACTTCTCTTCTTTGCTCAACTATTTATAAAGCTTCCTCAGACAACCACTTTGCCTTCTTGCATTTCTTTTTCTTTGGGATGGTTTTGTTCGCTGCCTCCTGTACAATATTCCAACTCTATTCATAGTTCTTCAGGCACTGTGTTTACTAGATCTAATCCCTTGAATCTATTCATCACCACCACTGTATATTCATAGGGGATTTAAGTCATACCTGACTGGCCTAGTGGTTTTCCCCACTGTCTTCAGTTTAAGCCTGAATTTTGCTATGAGGAGCTGATGATCTGAGCCACAGTCAGCTCCCGGTCTTGTTTTTGCTGACTGTATAGAGCTTTTCCATCTTTGGCAGCAAAGAATGTAATCAGTCTGATTTCAGGATTGACTATTTGGTGATGTCCATGTGTAAAGTTGGTTTTTGTGTTGTTAAAAAAGGGTGTTTGCTATGACAAGTGCATTCTCTTGGCAGAATTCTGTTAGCCTTTGCCCTGCTTCATTCTGTACTCCAAGGCCAAACCTGCCTGTTACTCCAGGTATCTCTTGACTTCCTACTTTTGCATTCCAGTCCCCTCTGATAAACCGGACATCTCTTTTTTTGGTGTTCGTTCCAGAAGGTCTTCTAGGTCATCACAGAACTTATCAACTTCAGCTTCTTCAGCATCAGTGATTGGGGTATAGACTTGGATTACTGTGATGTTGAATGGTTTACCTTGAAAATGAACTGAAATCATTCTGTTGTTTTTTGAGGATGAACCTAAGTACTGAATTTTGGACTCTTGTATTGATTGTGAGGGCTACTCCATTTCTTCTATGGGATTCTTGTCCACAGTAGTAGAGATAATGGTCATCTGAATTAAATTCACCCATTCCCATCCATTTTAGTTCACTGATTTCTAAGATGTCGATGTTCACTCTTGCCATTTCCTGCTTGACCATGTCCAATTTACCTGGATTTATGGTCCTAACATTCCAGGTTCCTATGCAATACTGTTCTTACAGCATCGGATTTTACTTTCATCACCAGACACATCCACAACTGAGTGTTGTTTCCGCTTTGGCCCAGATGCTTCATTCTTTCTGGAGCTATTAGTAATTGTCCTTCACTCTTCCCAGTAGACTACTGGACACCTTCTGACCTGGGAGGGCTCACCTTTCAGTGTCAGATCTTTTTGCCTTTTTATACAGTTCATGGGGTTCTCATGGCAAGTATACCGGAGTGGTTTACCACTCCCTGCTCCAGTGCACCACATTTTGTCAGAACTCTCCACCATGACCTGTCCATTTTGGGTGGCCCTACATGGCATGGCTTATAGCTTCATTGAGTTACACAAACCCCTTTGCATGACAAGGCTGTGATCCATGAAGTAGTCAGATTTCTATACAAAACCTTAAAACAAAAGTTCTTTCTGAATCTGACAATCACACCTTCCTTAAATATTTGCTAAAAAGATATCTGTACTTTCTTGGGTTCCAAAATCACAGCAGATGGTGACTGCAGCCATGAAATTAAAAGATGCTTACTCCTTGGAAGAAAGTTATGATCAACCTAGATAGCATATTGAAAAGCAGAGACGTTACTTTGCCTTTAAAGGTCTGTATAGTCAAATCTATGGTTTTTCCAGTAGTCATGTATGGATGTGAGAGTTGGACTATAAAGAAAGCTGAGTGCTGAAGAACTGATGCTTTTGAACTGTGGTGTTGGAGAAGACTCTTGAGAGTCCCTTGGACTGCAAGGAGATCAAACCAGTCAATCCTAAAGGAAATCAACTCTTAATATTCATTGGAAGGACTGATGCTGAAGCTGAAGCTCCAATACTTTGGCCACCTGATGCAAGACTGATTCACTGGAAAAGACCCTGATGCTGGGAAAGACTGAAGGCAGGAAGAGAAGGGGATGACAGAGGATGAGATGGTTGGATGGACATGGACATGAGTTTGAGCAAGCTCCAGGAGTTGGTGATGGACAGGGAAGCCTGGCGTGCTACAATCCATAGGGTCTCAAAGAGTCAGACATGATTGAGCGACTGAACTGAACTGACTGACAAAGAGATCTTTAATACAAATGCTCCAGATTCTTCTCTTTAGAAACAGGGATACTGAAGCACAGAGAGGTGAAGTGACACATACAAGGCCACGTGGACTTACTCCATTTGAACACAGGGGTGTTAGGTAAGATGTTGACCAAGGTAGCCTTGCCTAAGCCTGAAAGGCAACATATTGTGAAGTGGCGCAAACTGCCTGGCCTGATGGAAAGTCTTACAAAAGGTGGAGATTTCCTGAGCCATGATTCCACGTTAGAGAAGCTGATATTATTAAAAATATTATAATACTTATAGGCAAAGAACTCTTGGCCCATGACGGCATTTGCTATTGTGTCCAGGAATTCTATTCTCAATGTAAAACACAAAGTCATACAACTAGGGCACAAAGGCTAGTGAAGCAAGCCAAGAATAACTTTCAGAAATACGGTTGGAAAACATAGGAGACAATTTAACAAAGGTTGGGGTGTGATTCAGTTCAACGATTTCTCTTAGCAAGCACTATAATCTCTCATGGAATGATCCAGAAAACAAAGTATTTAATGTTTCATGCCCCAAACAAAAAAAACACACCTCACAATTCAGAGTCCCTTGACTGTGCTGAGCAAAGTACAGGGAAACCAGTTCTCATTTCTCTAAGATGAAAATGCCATCATTAGAACTTCTCTGGTGGTCCAGTGGCTAAGACTCTTTGCTCCCAGTGCAGCAAGCCTGGGTTCAATCCCTGCTCAGGGCACTAGATCCAAATGCCTTAAATGAAAGAAAAAAAAAAAAATGCCACCATCAAGAGCTTAAAGAACATGCAGGGTGATTTCTCAGGAAACAGGTAGAGTGTAAGAAACAGGTTGAAGGTCCCCAGCCCAGTGGCTGCCAAAACAGAGCTCAGAACCCGAGACTAGCTGGCTCCTTGTGTGTCCCTGCTTAATTCTCTTTCCACTGACCTTGGGCAGAAATGAGGTCCTCTGGGCTGTGAAGACACCAGCACCACACTGGGCCCGTCTCAGAGGCTCTGCTGAGTGGGGAAGTCCCTCCCAGTTACTGAGCAAGGGCTGTGGGGCTGACCTCTCTAGAGACACGGCAGATGGTTCCTAGGTGTTAAAACTGCTCTTAGCACAAGGAAACCAGTCTCCTTCACTGCTTCCTCAGTGGGGTAAACCAGTGGGCCTGATTTGGGCTTGAGTTAATACTGATTTTGTTTCCTTCAAGAACACAAGCAGTAATATCCTTCATCCAAAAAAGGAAACTCATTTTTTTAAACAACTTACTGACCAGAGACATATTAATACGTCTTTTGTTACCCACATCGATGGCCACAGGCATTAGTTTCTGCAAAAATCCCCTGGTCAGTAATGTATTAAAATGAAAGTGAAAGTAAGTTTTAGTTGCTTAGTCCTGTCTGACTCTTTGCAACCCCACGGATGGTAGCCTGCCAGGCTCCTCTGTCCATGGGATTCTCCAGGCAAGAATACTGGAGTGGGTTGTCATTCCCTTCTCCAGGGGACTCCCCACCCAGAGATGGAACCCAGTTCTCCTGCATTGCAGGCAGATTCTTTACCGTCTGAGCTACCAGGGAAGCCCTTAATGTGTTAAAATGGCCTTTTCAATTGCTAAGGACTCCATGTTTGAAGTACACTGCAGATCCCCTCTCATCTTTGTGCCCTGAATATGTAAGTATCACTTTAAGTGTTCTCACCCTGTTTTTCCAGACTAAATGAGCCCGTCTTTCCCTTTGCAGAGAAAGGTGAACTCTTCGTACCTTCTCCCAGTCACTTTGATGTCGTCTACCTGAACCCGGACAGGCAGGCTGTGGTTCCTTGCCGAGTGACCGTCCTGTCGGCCAAGGTCACCCTCCACAGGGAGTTTCCGGCCAAGGAGATCCCGGCCAACGGAACGGACATCGTTTACGACCTGAAGAGAGGCTTTGTGTATCTGCAGCCTCACGTCGGCCACCAGGGGGTGGTCTACTGCAAGGCAGAGGCGGGGGGCAAGTCTCAGATCTCCGTCAAGTACCAGCTGCTCTACGCGGAGGGTAAGCCCTTCCCGGGCGAGACGCAAGCCCCTTCCGGCTGGTCAGTGTCGGGTATGGCTGTCCCCAGTGGTGGCGGGAGAGCAGGAGGCACAGATGGTTGTTCTTAAAGGCTCCTCTGCAGCGCTGTCATTTCTAGAATGTTATACTTTATTGCCTATGATCCCCCCAGCCCCAACTCCCTTCTCTTCAGCTTCTTCCAACGCGCTCTCTGGTCCAGGCTCCGCGTGCGTGATCAGCAGCAGGCCCACATCCCCGCGGCATCCTCCGGCGCTCTCCATCCTGGCTGCTGGCGCCAGGGGCGGCGGGTGAGGGGCGTCTCCCCCGACCCCCAGGAGAGAAGGCACACTCGCCAGCCCTGCGAGGGAGGAGAGGAGGGACTCTCTCTGGTTTTCGCTCGGAGCACTCTGACATGAGCCCGGTTGATGGTCCTCGTGTGAGGCAGAGTGCTCTGCAGCCGTGTTCCCCCCGGGCATCATTGCGATAGGATGGGTGGCTCCAGAGCTGACTGCTCTCTGAGAATTTGGGTCCCTTCATGACTCTGGGTCTCAGCCCTGGGGCTTATTCATGAGGCCACAGCTTCCAACACTGCTGTCAAATAACTCTCTCAAGTCTCCTTTCGCCGCCCTCCGCTGCAGCCATCTCTCTCCTCCATCACAGCCACACTCCCTGAAAGAGCCCTCCCCGGCCCCCATCGGGGTGCTTCCCTCCCACCCGGCTCCTCAGTCTTCTCCCTTAGCTCCGCCAAAGCAGCCTTGGCGGAAGGGCCTCCCAGGCCATTAAGTTCAGCAGACAACTTTCTGTCTTCGTCCTTCTAGATTTTACTTCGCCTACATAAAACCCCCCTCTTCCCTGGTGCCATTTCCCCCTGCTTCTTCAGCCACCGCATTCTCTTATCTTTGCCAGCTCTTTGCCTCTTGCAAGTTTTTTCTTTTTTTAATTTTTATCAGAGTATAGTTGATTTACAATGCTGTGCTAGTTTCAGGTGTACAGCAGAGTGAATCAGTTACAGGTATCCATGTGTCCAGTCTTTTTTAGATAGATTCTTTTTCCATATAGGGCATTAGAGTATTGAGTAGAGTTCCCTGTGCTATACAGTAGGTCCTTTTTAGTTATCTATTTTATATATAGTACTGTGTATATGTCAATTCCAATCTCCCAATTTATCCCTCTCCTGCCTTTTCCCCCTAGTAACCATAGATTATTTTTTTACATCTGTGACTCTATTTCTGTTTTGTAAATAAGCCCACTTGAAACGTTTTTCTAGATTCCACATATAAGTGATATCATATATTTGTCTTTCTCTGACTTTACTCGGTATGACAAGCTATAAGCCCATCCATTTCGCTGCCAATGGCATCATTCTTTTTTACTGCTGAGTAATATTCCATTGTATATATATGTTCCACATCTTCTTTATCCATTCCTCTGTCAATGACACTTCGGTTGCTTTCATATCTTGACTATTGTAAATAGTGCTGCAATGAATAACTGGGTAACGTTTATCTTTTTGAATTATGGTTTTCTCTGGATATGTGCCCAGAAGTAGGATTGCTGTATCATTTGGTAGTTCTATATTTAGTTTTTTAAAGAAATATCCCTACTGTTCTCCATAATGGTTGTAACAGTTTACATTCCCATCAGCGGGATAGGAGGGTTCCTTCTCCAAAGCCTCTCCAGCATTTCTTGTTTGTAGATTTTTTGATGATGGCCATTCTGACTGGTGTGAAGTGATACCACATTGTACTTTTGATTTGCGTTTCTCTGGTAAACAGTGATGTTGAACATCTTTTCGTGTGCTTTTTGGCCATCTATATGTCTTCTTGGAGACATGCGTATACAGATCTGCCCATTTTTGATTGGGTTCTTTGTTATTTTAATAAGGCATCGCATGAGCAGATTGTATGTTTTGGAGATTAATCCTTTGTCAGTCATTTGGTTTGCAAATATTTTGTCCCATTTTGTGGGTTTTTTCATTGTGTTTATGGCTTCCTTTGTGAAAGTTTTTAGGTTTAATTAGGCCCTATTTATTTATATTTGTTTTTATTTTCATTATTCTAGGAGGTGGATCAAAAAAGATCTTGCTGTAATTTATGTCAGAGAGTGTTCTGCCTGTGTTTTCCTCTTAAGAGTTTTGTAGTATCCAGACTCACATTTAGGTCTTTAATGCATTTTGAGCTTATTTTTGTGTATGGTGTTAGGAGGTGTTCTAATTTCATTCTTTTACATGTAGCAATCCAGTTTTCCCTCACTACTTGCTGAAGAGACAGTCTCTTCTCCATTGCATAGTCTTGCCTCCTTTGTCATGGATTAGGTGACCGTAGGTACTTGGGTTTATCTCTGGACTTTCTGTCCTATTCCATTGATCTATATTTCTGTTTTTGTGTCCGAATCATATTATTTTGATTACTGTGGCTTTGTAAAAAAGGCCTTTGGTAATTTGATAGAAATTGCGTTTATATCCATAGATTTCTTTGGGTAGTACAGTCATTTTGACTTTCTGTATGTGTCATTTTTTATTTCATCAGCATCTTATGGGGCTTCCCTGATGGCTCAAATGGTAAAGAATCTGCCTGCAATGCAGGAGACCTGGGTTCAGTCCCTGGGTCAGGAAGATCCCCTGGAGAAGGGCATGGCAACCCACTCCAGTATTCTTGCCTGGAGTTCAGAAGAGCTTGCCAGGCTACAGTCCATAGGATTGCAAAGAGTTGGACATGACTAAGCCACTAACACTTTCACACTTTTCAGCATCTTATAGTTTTCTGAATACAGGTCTTTTGCCTTCTTAGGTAAGTTTATTCCTAGGTATTTTATTCTTTTTGATGTGATGGTAAATGGGATTGTTTCCTTAATTTCTCTTTCTGATTTAGTGTATAAAGCAAGAGATTTCTATGTATTAAATTTGTATTCTGCAAATTTACTAAATTCATTGATGGGCTCTAGTAGTTTTCTGGTAGTGTCTTTAGGGTTTTGATGTTTAGTATCTTGTCATCTGCAAACAGTGATAGTTTTACTTCTTCTTCCTTTCAGTTTAGATTTGTTTCATTTCTTTTTCTTCTCTGCTGTGGCTAGGACTTCCAAATCTATGCTGAAGAACAGTGGTGCGAGCAAACACCCTTGTCTTGTTCCTGACCTTATTGGAAATGCTTGCAGTTTTTCACCACTGAGAATGATGTTAGTTGTGGGTTTGTCACATATGGCCTTTATTATGTTGAGGTAATATAATACTTACCTGTGCCCACTTTCTGGACAGTTTTTTATCATAAATGGGCATTGAATTTTGTCAAAAGCTTTTTCTGCATCTATTGAGATGATCATTTGGTTTTTATTTAGTTTGTTAATATGATTATCACATTAATTTGCATTCATTGAAGAATCCTTGAATCCCTGGGATAAATCCCACTTGATCCTAGTGTATGATCCTTTTAATGTGTTTTTGGATTTGGTTTCAAGTATTTTGTTGAGGATTTTTATGTCTTTGTTCATCAGTAATACCAGCCTGTATTTTTCCTTTTTTGTTATATCTTTGTCTGGTTTTGGTACCAGGGTGATGGTGGCCTCATAGAATGAGCTGCCTCTCCTAGCTTTTATATGTTGGAGTTCCCCCAGGCACTTTTTTGTTTGTCCTCCTGCTCCTCCTGGGTGGTCTCGACCATAGCCACACACTGCTGCACATTTGTGTACCAGTCGCTCCCGGGGGAATGGATGTGGCCTGGATCGCCAGCTAAGTGTACCCAACTGTCTCTCTAACACCTGCACTGAGGTACCTCCCAGGCCCTTTCCTGAGCTCTGGGCCTTCCTCCCAGGCCTGGTTCTTCAGTTGCCCTCATCCCAGTGATGGCGCTGCAGTTCCGCGGTACAGGAACCCGAAACACTCCCAGCTCCTCCCAGTCATTTTGACTCATTCCATCAAAGCCCTTGAATTCTGCTGTCCATCCTACTGCAAAAAGAGTTCAACTATCATCACTTCTTCCTTGGTCTAACATGAGTACCTTTCCAACTGGTCTCTTCCATGCCCACACTTTCTCCATCTTCCACCCAGTAACTGATTATTGGTCCAGTTAAAACCATTCTGTGGGCTAAATGAACCACTGAACCAATGAACCTCTGAACTAATGAACTTTTCCTAGAACCAAAGTCAAAATCTTCCACGTAGCTTGAATGGTCTTGCAGGGTGGCCTCTGCCCTCCCGAGGGTTCCCCTCTACTCCCCTCGGGGCCTGTATGCCGGTCCCTCCCTTTTTCCCTGAAGGCCTTCAGGTTTTAGTCCAAACATCCGCGGCACTCTGGGCCTCTCCTTCGGTTCTTCCCGCAGCTCAGGTTCTAAACCCACCACACAGTGGCCTGTCGAGGGTGCACGTCCTCTGCTGGAATGGAGGCCCCAGGGCTTGGAGACCATGTCTGGCTGGTTCCCTGCCTTAGCCTCCTCTCCCAGCACGTTCCTGGATCCATGCTGCCCTCAAAATTACTCGAGTGGACTGAGCCTGATGAAGAACGTTGTCTCTGCAATGCCGTGAAGGCAAGATCCTGCACGCTCTTCCTGCAAGCGTTTCTCCTGTTGGTGGATTCTGACTCGCTCCTCTTCCTCCTGAGGCTGCTGAGCCATATGCCTGTCTGTCTGTCTTCCCCTGTCGGTGGTCCTCCCTCCAGACCGCCTTGTCTTCCTTCCCCTTGTTCTGCTCTCAAACCCCTTCTTCTCTCTCCACCTTTTCACTCATACGAGCTCCTCGCAGATCTTCTGGGCTTGTCTCATTACAAGTGGAATATCTGGGGGTCTCTGGATGTCCACCCCATTCTGGACCACCAAGGTAGACAGAGAAGAGGTGTCATAAAGCCCCAAGTAGTGGACAGAGCAGGTCGGATGCTAGTTGGGCAGCTGAAGAAAGGCAGGGATGTCCCATATCTGCCCAGAGAAGAGAACACGTCTGTCGGTTTGTGTCTGCCACCCTTGCCCATGGATGGCATCTCACATCGCTGTCCTCTGCTCACTTCCAGTTCCCAGGGGCCCTCCGTCAACGACCATCTTGGCATCCTCGAACAAGGTGAAGGGCGGGGATGATGTGAGCGTCCTCTGCACAGTCCTGGGGGAGCCGGACGTGGAGGTGGCATTCAGGTGGACCTACCCAGGGCAGAAGGTGAGCGGGGCCGGCCTCGGCCAGCTGCTCTAGGGTCTAGTTCCCTGTTCACCCCCAGTCAGTGAGGAGGACGGTCACTTAAGACGCATGAGAGACGTGTGGAGCCCTGCTAGGGCCGGAACTTGCTGGTTTGCTGCTAAAATGTTTCAATTATGTTTATATTGGGTTGCCCAAAATGTTCATTCAGGTTTTTTCCTGTTATAGAAAAACCCAAAGGAACTTTTTGGCCAAGCCAATAAATGGCTTTTTTTTAAAGAACAGGAAAAAGTGACTGAGTTCCATTAGGTAGTTTAGTCAATGTACCCTCTTTTCTTCATGAACCCAAAGGAAGGGGACAAGGGCATGAACAGGAAAGGAGGGGGCCTCCTTTCTTCAACCCCAACCTCAATTTGCAGTCTTAACTTTGGGTTAGTTGGAGGCCAATCTACCTTCCTTCTGGAGTCCTTTAGCCTTTGCCATGTAAAAGTTGGTCCCCGGGGCAGAGAACTCTGAGCAGACACCCACCAGGTCAGCATGTAAACCCAGGCCTTGGAAAAGGTGCCATGAGGCCGAGGTTATCTTAAAATAGACTTGCCATAAACGCAGCTCCAGCACATGCAGCCATGGGCCTCGTCTGCTCACTAAAATAGACAGCCTCGCTACCAACATGGAACGATCCCCTTGTTGCCAGAAAAGATCTGGACCTGGCATCCTAAGATGTACTTGGCAGCCAATACGCTTCTGGTCGAAGGGCTGTGATTGGTGGAAAATAACTCTCCCTGGAGAATAGTGCTTTCCCAGTGCTAGGTACTTGTATCTAAAGTGTTGTCCCATTTAGAAAACATTAATAGCTTGCATGAGAGGTTTTTTGGTTTCTTTACATTGCTAATTATTAGCAGAAAGGGTATTAATTCAGTAATACTGTAAATATTACAATTGTGTTAAACTAATTCAGAAGACACTACTTATCACCAAAGTTGGAGGAAGCATCTCAGAAGTGACCATCTCACTTTCTAGAAATAGGGAGTGAAGTCACCTCGGGTATATTATTATCCATCCCGGGCACAGCTTTCCACCCACTGCAGTCCTAGGGCACATTGGACTAATCGTGTCTCCCTCCCCCAAATCTGAACAGTTGTGAGCTCATATTCATTTACAAGGTGAGTGCTTTGGGCTTCTTAGTTCTGCGAATAAGAACCACTGTACCAAGGGGTGAACATGAGCAGTGTCAACAGCAGAGCGGTGGAAAAATTTATCTGTATCTTTATGCCTAATACCAGCCCCACATTCTTGAAGTTCCAAAAGAGTAAAATTTATATTAAGTAGAAACTTGAAGAAAAGGGCAGGAAGAGAGAGCCAAACAGCATAATGAAATTCAAGGCCCTGCTTGGAAAAAAAAAATGCAGCCTAAACTGACTAGGCAGTGTCAGAGCTCCCATGAGCTGCGCATACCAAATAGTCCTGTAGGAGCATGTCTTTTGCGCTTTGAAAGGGATACTCAGCAGTGTCAGATGAATGGGAGCTGGTGAGAGCAGCGTGTGGTTTGTGCTCCAGTCCCCGTGGGTGTTGTTCAACAGGATGAAAGGCCCGTGACGATTCAGGACTCCTGGCGGCTGATCCACAGAGGACTTGGGCACACCACAAGGATCTCCCAGAGTGTCCTGAGCATCGAAGACTTTGAGACCATTGACGCAGGTTATTACATTTGCACCGCTCAGAATCTCCAAGGACAGACCACAGTAGCCACCACTGTGGAGTCTTCCTGACTTGGAAGATGAAGTATAAATGAACTGACGGAAAGCCCACTGGTGTCCACAACCAGCTCCGAGGTTCTTTGTCTTTGCCAGGGCCAAACCCCAGGCCCTGCCTTGTGAGTCAGACCCAGACCTCCAAACTAAAAGGAAGTCATCGGTCTAATTATAGAAGTGTTAACTCTACTAGCAGAAAGCATGTATTCTGACTGCTGACCTACGTATATGCATTTCTAGGGTTTCTACTCAGAAGGCATATATGTAAACAACTTTATATAATCATTTTCTATTAAAGGAGCAAGTTTTTGTAAAAAGTAAAAAAAAAAAATGGGCTAAGTGCTCGTTGTTTAAGTCGGTTTGAAGTACATCCAGAAGCACTCATTGGCAGCAATGTGTGAGTCAATACCTAATATTCCCTTTGGTATCATAACCATGCTATGAGAGAATCTAAAAATGTAGTGATTTTATATATATAGTTCAACTATACATGAGCTATTGTATGATATGAAGTATAAAAAAATAGTATCTAAACTTTTTTTTTTTCAACTGCTGCACTCAGAATTACTAGTTCTAGATTCGACATTTAGTAAGAACAACAGCATTTTTTTTAAAGATTATTTATATAGGTTGTCCTGGGTCTTCGTTGCTGCACGTGGGCCTTCTCTAGTTGTCGGGAGCAGGGGCTGTTGTTCGTTGCACTGCACTGACTTCTCGTTGCGGTGGTTTCTCTCTCTCACTGCGGAGCACAGGCTCTAGGCGCGTGGGCTTCAGTACTTGCAGCTCACAGGCTCTAGAGCGCTGGCCCAGCAGTTGTGCACAGGCTTAGTTGCTCTGCGGCATGTGGGATCTTCCCCAAACAGGTATTGAAACAGTGTCCCTTGCATTGCAAGGTGGATTCTTAACTACTGGACCATCAAGGAAGCCCAGCATGTGTTTTTAAATGTTTAACTTTCAATATAAAATAGATGCACAGGTTGAGGAAGATTCCACTTTGTTTAGGCTTTTACCACCTTCAAAATATGTAGACTGTAGCTGTTCCAATTTTCTTATGTTATACAGCAGAAATTATTGTTAGACCAGTAAAATTTTATTATTTCTCAAATACCCATAGCTTTGAATTTAGAAAATCTTGAGGTCTAGCTCTGAGAGCTACATTTCAGCTCATGTCCAATTTTGTGGTTGCAATGGAAATTCCTAGGAAACTAAGGTTCAAACTAGATAACACTTTGGAGAGTGAACTATGTCAGAGGATGCAACCCTTATATTGAATATTCCAGCATTATTTATTTGATTAAAGTCAAATACTTTCCATCACTCCAAACTGAGCACACTATGGTTGTTTCCACACTCGTATTTTTATGATGTGCCAACATTTTGCATCCTAAGTGGTAACATTTGTTTTCAAGATAATGTTAAAGTTCTGTTTTGTTTCCTCTCTCATCGTCTCCTATTCTCTGAAGACATTTTGTATTAACTATGTCAGAACGATTACCAGAACCTAAATGGCATGGAGGACACAGGGAACAGCATGAGATTTACCACGTGCAGGCAATGGATGGCAAACCCCACTTTGGCTAATGACGTTGAGGACAGCTTGGAAAGTGAGCAGAGAGAGATTCCAGGAGGTGGCAGTGAACCTACATTCCCATTTATCAGAAATGAACATGAAAGGTTACATACATAGTCAAGTGTCAGAGATAAAAGACTGTAGACACAATCACTAGTAAAACAAAACAAACAGTGCATCATGAATATCAGTCCACTTTGTCAGTTCAGTTGCTCAGTTGTGTCTGACTCTGTGCGACCCCATGGACTGAAGCACACCAGGCTTCCCTATCACCAACTCCCAGAGCTTGCTCAGACTCATGTCCATTGAGTCGGTGATGCCATCCAACCATCTCATCCTCTGCCATCCCCTGCTCCTCCTGCCTTCAATCTTTCCCAGCATCAGGGTCTTTTCCAGTGAGTCAGTTCTTCGGTTCAGGTGGCCAAAGTACTGGAGCTTCAGCTTCAGCACCAGTCCTTCCAAAGAATATTCAGGACTGATTTCCTTTAGGATTGACTGGTTGGATTTCCTTGCAGTCCAAGGGACTTTCAAGAGTCTTCTCCAACACCAAAGTTCAAAAGCATCAATTCTTTGGCTCTCAGCTTTCTTTATAGTCCAACTCTCACATCCATACATCTACTACTAGAAAAACCATAGCCTTGACTAGACGGACCTTTGTAGGCAAAGTAATGGCTCTGCTTTTGAATACACTGTCTAGGTTGGGGCTAGCTTTCCTTCCAAGGAGCAAGCATCTTTTAATTTCACGGTTGCAGTCACCATCTGAAGTGATTTTGGAGCCCCCCAAAATAAAGTCACTGTTTCCCCATCTATTCGCCATGAAGTAATGGGACCAGATGCCATGATCTTTTTGAATGTTGAGTTTTAAGCCAACTTTTTCACTCTCCTCTTTCATGTTCGTCAAGAGGCTCTTTAGTTCTTCTTTGCTTTCTGCCATAAGGGTGGTGTCATCTGCATACCTGAGGTTATTGATATTTCTCCTGGCAATCTTGATTCCAGCTTGTGCTTCCTCCAGCTTGGCATTTCTCATGATGTACTCTGCATATAAGTTAAATAAGCACGGTGACAATATACAGCCTTGACATACTCCTTTCCCGATTTGGAACCAGTCTGTTGTTTGATGTCCACTTCTAACTGTTGCTTCTTGACCTGCATACAGATTTCTTAGGAGGCAGGTAAGGTAGTCAGGTATTCCCATCTCTTTAAGAATTTTCCAGTTTGTTGTGATCCACAAAGTTGAAGGCTTTAGTGTAGTCAGTGAAGCAGAAGTAGATGTTTTTCTGGAATTCTCTTCCTTTTTCTATGATTCAACAGATGTTGGCAATTTGATCTCTGGTTCCTGTGCTTTTTCTAAGTCCAGCTTGAACATCTGCCAATTCTCAGTTCACGTACTGTTGAAGCCTGGCTTGGAGAAATTTGAGCACTGCTTTGTAGTGTGTGTGTAAGTGACAACTCAAAGATCCGCCTCTAGTGGCCTGAACCTGTTCTTCCTATAGGGGTTATTTGTAAAGCCACTGAATGTCAGCTACGCTGATTAGTAAATACTGATAGCACAAGCTTGACACATGCAGAGAGAGAGAGAAAAAAGCCACAGTTTTTCCTTCTACTTCCCCCAACGTATTAGAACTGGGGGAGGTAATAAGTGATGTTTTGAAAAGAGACCGAATGCAACTTGGAGATGAGCTGGTCAGGCCACATTTTCCTCTCACCGGCTGGCCATTCTGCTGTCTTTCCCAGGACGGGAGGATTCTTCAAAGGTATGTGAAAATTTAGCATCGTCTCCGCAGCCTGCTCTATTAGCAAGGTGCTCCTAGTCATCCATAAGCACCGAATCCTGTCTTTCCCAGTTCTGTCAGCTATTGACCCTTTTTTGTTCTTTAATCTCTCTGGGATGTCCCCAAACTTGTACTTTTGGAACCAGGCCCTGGTTTATTTGGAAAAGTGGTCAGCACCTTGAAGATGAGCTGGCTTTGACAAAGCATATTCCCTGTCCCAGAGAAAAGCAGGAAGGAGGTGGAAGGTTTGCTTTTGTGGCTCTGGATGGGGGAGAGAGGGGCGGGGGGATGGGGATGGGAGAGAAGAAGCCAGTTGAAATCACTGAGAATAGCTCAGATCAAGCTAGAAATAAGGCAGAGAGCAATCCATGGGTACTGCTCTTTCTTTATACAGATTTTTTTCTTCTTTTCTTTTTATGCAAAATTAGGGTTCTGTGTTTGCTCATAGCCTGAAAAAAATGAATTGTAGTATTTCACGTTCACATGGGTAAGTTAAAAAAAAATCTAGCTAGTTTCAACTGACACAGCTGAACACTGAAAGGCTGCTTATCAAGTTACTCAAAGGGATGCAGAGAAGGCACAGGCCCGGGCAAATCAGAGCTGTTGCTGCAGCCCCTCTTCCCCGCCAGGGCAGAGGGCTGAGCTGGCCGGTAGTAAAGAATCCTAACTCCAGCAACTACTGCTCTTCCTTCCATGGCTTCTGCAGAGATGTCTACACTGACAACTGCTTGACGAACACGTCTCCAGAGATGCTCAACTCAACACACACCAAGGGAGGCAGCGTCCAACACACGACACTCAGGTCCATCCGCTCCATCCACACAGCCCCAGTCAGACCAAAAGAAAAATCACGAGAAGGTGTCTGTGGTGAAGGTTATATAAATTACAAAGGTTATATAAGGTTACAAAGGTTATATAAATCTTTATCTTAACAGGCCCCTGAGAGTTTTCCCCTTTACCCATAGGTGAAAAAGGCAATGACCAAGGTTTCTCCCGTTCTGTAAGTGCTTTGTGCGACAGTGTCCGTGTAGATCCGTTCCCATAGCATCTTTGGACCGGGTCGGACGCCTTCCTCCGAGTCCGGTCTCACATGGGAGGAGCCGGTTCGGGCCGTGGGTTCCCACTTCTAGGGCGGGTGGTGCGCGGTTGCGGGCGGGGTCAGTCCTGCAGAGACGCCTTCAGTCTGTCTCTGGTTCCCAGGGAGGTCATCTGGGTGAGAGATGCTGGGGCTGGGGAAGGAGCCTGAGTTCCGAGGTGACTGGAAGGGGGCGGGGGGGACGTGGGGGACCTCTTGGGGCTGCACAGGTTCCCGTTGTGGAGCTTCCAGAGCAGCTCCTCGTTCTCCATGGAGAGGCGCTTGTTGACCTTGGACTCCTTCTCCAGCGACTCCTGCAGGACCGCCTGCTCCGTGGAAAGTTGCCTGGCAGACAGAAAGGAGCCAGAAATCATGTGAGTCTTGTTTTTTTTTTAAGAGTCTGAAAAAAAGTTCTTACTGGTTTAAATTTGAGAGCCCCCAGATGATCTCTGGAATGAAAGCAATTGCTGTACACAGGCTGGGCTGGCAGAGGAACAGGGAAGTGTGAGCTGGAGCCAAAGGAAAAGCTATACGTTGAGGCAATTTCATAGCAGACCTAGTAACGCACCCACAGGCAGGCTGTGTGTCTTAGGACCCTCGTAGGTGGTAGGGGAGTGGTGGGGAGGGGGGCTGTTTCTTGCTTGGGGTTTGTTTGCTGTTGTGACGATCCTTCTCTGAGGACATTCTCCACTTCCATCAGCCAGGTTTCCCTGGGAAGGGAAGGCATGCCCGCTGAGGACTCAGACTTTTGTCCAGGCCCCTTGGGTAAGTGAAGGCGCCACAGGCTGCAGTCATTTCCCAGGCAGAAATCAGAACCTCTTTAACCACTCGCTTCAGTCCAGGGGGGACAGGAGTGGGCCGGGCTAAGAAAGGAACACTCAGTGTTCACGTGTGAGGCAGGGAGGGGCTCGGGGCAAACAGGATAGTGGCATGTTACCTCGAGATTGCCATGTGCTTGTCCATCCGAGCTTTCAGTTCTTCATTCTCCTGCTGGAATCGCTTCAGTCTGTCCACCAGCGCTGTGTTATTGTCCACCTTGGCATAAATGAGAGTGTCAACATTCATACGTTAAAAATTACATAAGGCCCTTATTCCTTGAGGTACCTTCCTGATATCAGTGTAGGCTACAAAGATTTAATTTAGGAAAGTTTTTAATTCTTTTCAAGGTTAACAGTATTTTTATTTAAAAAATTTATTATTGGAGTATAATTGCTTTACACTGTTGTATTGGTGTCTGCTGTACAACGAAGTCAATCAGCTGTATGTATAGAGATATCCCCTCCCCCTGGATCCCCCATCCCACTCCTCTAGGTCATCGCAGAGCACTGAGCTGAGCTCCCTGTGCTATATAAAGCAGCTTCCCACTAGCTGTTTTACACACGGTAACGTATATAGGTCAATGGCTACTCTTAATTCAGCAAAGCTGAATGGTATGTTGAACATCTCTACACTGATGCACTGCAAGGAAGAACCTACTGCAGCAAAACAGAGCACACGGGTATTACTTTTCAAATGTGTGCCAGGGCATGTGAACACACACACACACCCAGGGGCTACTGATTTGCTCAAGGTCACGCTGCTTTAGAATTCCCAAGAATTAGTGCCCTGCCCTTGGAGGCTGTGCCTCTTTCAGTTTCACGGTGATAAAGAAAACTGCAGCCTGGCAGCCAACGTTTATCAGAGACACTACAGCTTCTTATGGTCAATTTGGGGAAAAAAAAAAAAATCCCACACTTGATGAAAACTCAGTTCGTGGCAGTGTTTAACACGACCTTAATCATGGTTTCCTGCTGGCTCGCCAGCATGTCCCTCTGAGTGGCTACTCAGTGCAATCCCCAGAGCTCTGTGGAGCCTCAAAACAAAGAAATGCATGACAAAAGGCACCCCTCCTTAGCTAAACTAAAGACATGTTTGTTTTCCTTGAAAGTTTAGCCTGGGAAGGACAATAGGCAAGCAAACTGATCTGCCAGATTAAAGGAGAAAAGCCCAGAAGACACTGAATCAGCTAATGATGAAGAGCTGAATACACTCCTGCTCAGTTTCTGAAGTTAAGATTTCATTACCCTCTTGGAGGAGACATCACAGCTCTGTCCAACTTCGTGCTAAGTCCTTGTCACTGGTGCCTGTGACTAAGCTGTCTTTTTTTTTTTTTAATTGGAGTATAATTGCTTTACAATGTTGTTAACTTCTGCTGTACAGCAGTGTGAATCAGCTCTCTGTATATGTATATCCCCTCCCTCCTGAGCCTTCCTCTGATCTCCAGCTCTCTGGGTCATCGCTGGGCACCACACTGAGCTCCCTGTGCCATGCAGCTTTGCGATGAGTGATCTGTTTCACACACGGTAGTGTACGTATGGCAATGCTACTCTCTCAGTTCGTCCTCCCCTCCCCTCCTGTGTCCACAGGTCAATTCTCTACGTCTGTATCTCTATTCCTGCCCTGCAGGTAAGTTCACTACCATTTTTCTAGATTCTGCATATATGCATTAATACATGATCTTTGTTTTTCTCTTTCTGACCTACTTCACTCTGTGTGACAGACTCTAGGTCCATCCACATCTCTACAAATGACCCAATTTCATTCCTTTGTATGGGTGAGGTACTATTCCATTGTATATATGTACCACATCTTCTTTATCCATTCTTCTGTTGATGGATATTTAGGTTGCTGTTGTAAATAGTGCTGCAATGAGCCCTGGGGTACATGTCTTTTTGCATTGTGACTTTTTCAGGGTATATGCCCAGGAGTGGGATTGCGAGGTCATATAGCAGTTTTAGTTTTTTAAGGAACCTCCATACTGTTCTCCATAGTGACTGTACCAATTTACATTCCCACCACCAACATCTATTATCCAGAAAAAACTTAGGACAAGCCAACCAGGTGAAATATCACCAAAATGTGACTAACATGTAAAATAGAGGGAGCCTTGGAATTTCTAGGAAGTATAAAGGAATACAAGATAAAAACACAAGGTGGGAAAATCTGGAATTAAATACTGGGGAGTGATTGGCCTTAAAATAGTATCTCTTCCAATTCCTCATTTTACTGGAGCAGAAACTAGCCCTGGAAACCAATTCTCAGAGCTAATGATCAGCAGGGATAGTTTTTTTGTTTTAATGGAGAAAGCCTCTTTGCTTTCTAAGTGTCTAATTTTTGACAAAGGCCTGGAGGTTACAAATAAATAAGGTAACAGTGGGCTTATCTGTCATCATATCAACCCCTCCTTCTGCATATACAGCATGCCAAGCTGACCGATACTTCCTGGGTATGGCAAGGGACAGAAATACTTGTGGATCAACGAAAATTAAGACGGATGAGTAATTTTACAGCAGAGTCTGATCTTACTGCACATGAGGGCTTGAAAAGTTCTGATGTGGCAGCATAGGGACAACCAGCTATTAACAGGATTATCTGAGTCAGTGCTGGCGGCCACACTGGCAAGCAGGAGACCGGATGGAACAGGGAGGCCTATCCCTCTGGTGGAAGCTGGTATATACCAGGTTGGGGCCATTAGAGACCATGAGCTCCTTCTTTCCTTTACAAAAGCAAACTTTCCTGGTAATTCAAAGCATCCATGTATCCACATGGGGGTTAGCTCTTACCTCCCATGAAAGGTAATAGTCTCTAGAAGAAAACCAAACAGCAAAACAAACAAACAAAACAATGAGTAATGAGTGCCTTCCATGCTCCCTATTGTCCAGGGCTGGTTTGGGTTTGACTGAGGCACCTACTCAACACTGAGTCACCTACAGTTAGGGGGAGAAGGGACAACCTCCCACAAAGCCCTGGATTCCCCACACGCTGACGTCAGCTGTCTATCCTGGAGGCCACAAAATAAACTTTATTCCTGTTTTTCATAGTGCTGGCTACTTATCCAACCAGGTTAATTTTATAAATGTGCAATTCTTCTATCACAGTCTAATTCCCATGAAGCAAGATGGAGAATTGAGATATTTAGCAAGATTGAATTGCTCTGAGGGGATTAAGGACCCAACTGATTTGAGCATAAGAAAGCTCTTGAGCTGGTGGTATATTAAATAACCACTTTTACATTATTTAAACATTGTTTTTATGCAGGTGGCTATCCCCACACCACGGATATGAATGACCTTTGCTGTTATTTTTCTAAACACTGACTGCTCCGTTTGCATGTTCCTTGGGCGGGGGGTACAAAAAACTGTTGCAGAAGGCAGCCATGAATAAGCCTTAAGCTAACATAGAAAAGAAAATGTAACCTCTTTTACCTTTCCTATGTTTCCAAACATCTCTAGACACGAAGACCACCCCATAGATCTAGCTCAGAGGCCTCAGGTGTTACCCCGCTCCGTGAGGCTCTGCACTAAACTTACCAGTTTCTCCATCTTCATTAACTTCACGTCCTGTTGGTGCAGCTTCTCATTCTTGATCTCTAGCACGGCTTTCAGGCTTTCTAACTCTTGCTCCAGATACATGATCTGAGGGTTTTTCTGGAAAAGACACAGCAGGATATGGCTCTGATTGATCAATTGAACACAACTGCATGGTTCATGTTCTTCATACAAAGACGTCTTTGATTAGATTTAGAAATTAAACAAGTGGCAAGAGACATTGACCTTCTTTTACAGGTTCAAAGAAAGAGCTAAAAAGAAGGGTTAAGATAAGCTGGCTTCCATCTCAAAGTCGTTGGTCTTAAAAATGATATAATGCATTCCACATTTGAAAACATTCTCACTCACCCATCAGTAACTTAATATGTTAAAAACATATTGGTAGCATCAAATATTTTATGGAAGTAAGAGGAAAGCTGTACCTTACAATACAAAACAGAATTCTGGCTGCAGAGTATGTTTGGAGGGAGAACAGGGAACGATCGTTCGCTCTATGACTGAGGGGGAATACGCGGGCAGTGTGCTTATAGGGCTCTCTGGCAAACAACGGAAATGGCGATCACATCCTGAGTCTTTCGGATGTTTGCCATGATAGGCATGTGTTGACCTGGCTTTCCTTCTAGGGCAGAATAATGCCCCATCAGTGAGTGACATCCTAGCACCTACATGGCATAGGATACATGCACTGTGAAAATTCTATCCAGGATAAATCCTACATAAGGGAAGAACAGCTTGTGAGAGTACACCAGGGTGGATTCCCGGACTCCTTGCCCCTAAGTATGGAAATTCAGGTGAACCTTGAATACAAGGTAACCTATGACACAAGTTAACAGGGCACAGTCCTTTGATCAGATGGTAAATGAGGGAATTCCTCAGACAAGCAGTCAGTGGTGATGGTTGTCAATCATCAGAACTTTCCTTCTGGACAGTAGTTAATGCTCTGGGGCAACCCTTAGGGGGAATCAGGGAAGATGCCCGTGGGGACCGCTTCACAGAGCTCACTGAGGGACCCCAAAAAACCCGGGAGGATGCAGAGAAGTAAGGATACAAGTTGGAAGAGAAAGTTAAGTTTACCAGAGAAATTCATGTTTCTCCAAAAGTGAGGATTAGCCATACAGTGAAATATTGTTCAGCCAGGAAAAGGAATGAAATGTCTGTACCTGTTACACTATGCATGAACACTGAAAACAAAAGCTGAGGGAAAGAGGCCAGACACAGAGAGCCACATGCAGTGTGATTCCATTTCAGTGAAATGTCCAGAGTAGGCACATGCACAGAGACAGAAAGGGGACTGGTGAGCCTGGAGGGCCGAGGAGTTTGGGTTTGTTTGTTTGTGTTTTTTTTTTTGGGGGGGGGGACTTG